>NW_007731827.1:99079-108710 GCF_000696425.1 Galeopterus variegatus
CGCAGAGAGCTCTCGGAGCGGCGCGCGCCCCGCGGATACCCCAGCCGGGGCCCAGCGAGCGCCAGGGAAGGAGGGACGCGGCGACAGGCCCCCGGACCTCCCCAACCCCGCCCGGGGTCCCGCAGCTCTGTCGTCCACCCTCAGGCTGGCGCACTCCGGGGATCCGGGATGCGGTGGTAGTAGCTGTCGCGTCCCCGTGCTCCCGAGCCCTCACGGGTGGGATTTGGGTGGGGGTGCCGGGACCCTCCGCGGCCTTGGGGACAGGGAGGCACGACTGGCCGGGCGGTCAGCGCTGTGCCGAGGTGCATGGAATTTTCACCTGCCTGGAGGAGGAAACTCGTGAGAGGTGTTTGGGTTCTTCACTCATTTGCTCCACACGTGTCCGGGATTAAGCTGCGAGCGTCAAGCCAGAAAGGGTTTCCAGCTCATTGGGGATTGCTGCTGGTTTCCCTGCGGTGTCCATCCCCCGGTCTCCCCCTCACCCCGGGAGTCCCCGGTGGCCAGGTTCTGCTGGGGCCCTCTTGGGGAGCTGATGGTAACGTGTCCGAAAACGACTTAAGGGCCAGTGCAGCTGGCCGCGGCCGCACCTACAGGGAGGGATGGGTAGGGGATCCATTGCTTCCACCTCGCCCAATACAGGGCCAGGTACCCCCAGACAGCTTCCGTGAGCTTTAATGCTACGGCAAGTGACAGGGAAGAGGGACACTTTTTCCGGTGACTGTAGGATCATGGCCACCAGCTCCCACGGCACTGCCATAGACCAGCCCCTTCCCGCACCTGTTTGATGCCCGGTGCGGTCACCTCGCCGTGTGCTTGCGGAGGGACAGCTTGCTGAGGGGAAGGGAGGTGTTGCAGGGAATGGCGAGTGCTTTAAACCACCCCACCCCCACCCCCGTCTCCAATCCCCTCTTCCTCCCCAAAGTGAAAGAAAAGCCTTGACGTGTCTGTCCAGCTTCTCCAAGGGAAGTTTGCGCGTGTGGTCCTGGTCAGGGAAGGCTTGGAGCGCAGATCCGTGGCAGCTGTAGTGGGGAGGGCAAGGGTACAGAGACACACACAAAAGGAAAGCGGACCTGGACCACAATTCCACCTCCTGAGTCCTCCGCAACCCCGCCCGACCCCCTTGGCCTGTACGCGCGGTCCCAGGCAGGCTCCAAACCCTTCTTGGGTAGCTCTGGGCGCCTCCGATTTCCCCTCCCGGAAACTGCTAATCCTGTTGTTGGCTTGAGAAAAGATTTGCTCCCATCTTCCTGCTTGGGATGGCTTCGAAATTCTAACCTAACCCTGGAGAATTAAACAAAACAACACTAGTGAAATGCTTGGAGACCACCGGCAGAAGGCAGGTCGGTTACTGAGGAAGGTTAACTGCTATTAGGAACAAAAGCTAAACACGATGTGTGATAAAGCCTTCAGGGATAGTGAATATAAGGGCATATAAAAAGCGGAAACAAACACAAAATGTCATCGTCTAAGGAGTACTTTTGTGGTAGGCCTACAGTGCCATCCATTAATTCTAGGCCTATTGTTGAAGACATTATTAAGCTCCATTATAAATGCATATACTGTGCAAAAGATCATTAATAGCTATTAGCTGATTACTCTCTGGAGAAGAAGTCATGCCCGCCTGCAATTACTCCTCTGAAGTTTGTTAATGATTTTCATCATGTAGTGGAGGTTTCCTTGTTCTAATTTTGGGTAAGAAACCTTAACCGTTTTGTTTGTCATTTTCTAGTGGCTGTACTTTGGTAATTTTTAGTTCTTTGTGTAGGTTATTAAGAGGCAAATAAGACTCATGTGGCTTAATATTAGCCAACACAAATGCCATCTGTGTGAGTTCAGCTCTCCTTACTTTCAAGCTTTCCTTCTGGTTTTTATTTTAAGGAAAAATACATACCCGTGTGCACCTGTTATTACTTCTTAGTGATAGAACTGGAAGGGTTGTGTGTGTGTGTGTGTGTGTGTGTGTGTTAAATCAAGGCTTTAATACAATGATTTGGTAAAGCAAATGGCTTAACAAAAGGAAGTCTTCAGGAATAAGGCAAGTTCAAGACTGGATCCATGGTTGGCCTGGTTTTCAGTCTCTGGGATCTTAGCACCAGTGGAGTACACTACCAGATCTGGTGTAGGATGTCTCCTTCCTTGCTTCATTCTTCTTTCCTCTTTCTCTTCCTTTTTAAGCAAGGAGTAGTGGAAAACATGGATTTAAATCCCCACATATTTTAGTTCTTTTACTTACTAACTTATAACCTTAGATGAATTCTTACATTTTCTGAACCTCTGTTTCCTTGTCTGTTGGGGGGAGGGAAGATAATATCACCTTCTTTGGGTTGTTGAAAGAATTAAATGAGAGAACATGTGAATGTCCCTTATACATAGTATGTGTTTATTTTTTATTTTTTAAAAAGATGGCCAGTAAGGGGATCCTAACCCTTGACTTGGTGTTGTCAGCACCACACTCTCCCAAGTGAGCCATAGTATGTGTTTAAATATTGTTTTCTTATTTTCTTTATTAGGCTGGTTAGCTCAGCTGATTAGAGTACAGCCATGTAACGCCAAAGTCAAGGGTTCAGATCCCCATAGCTGCCAGCCATCAAAAAAAAAAAAAAAAAAAAAGAGTATGATGTCCGGATATTTGGTGTATTTTTAATATTTTATTGTCTTACTAGTTTAAATTTCATTGTAGTTTTTCATTAATTGACATTCACAAAATGAAGGTGGTCCTTATAACTCACTCTAAAGAGATTTTAATTTACTAGTTACCTTTGCTCTTTAGTTTCAGTCATTGTGAAAGAAGCCTATGCATTTACGAACGCAGAGGAACTTGCTTCTTAGGTACAAGAAATTTTATTGGGTCCATTATGTTCATATCTCTAAAGAGAGGTGCATTTAAAGTTTCTTAAGCACTTAATCTAATATTTGCTACTAGATTAGTCTCCTGGGAAGTGTTTCTTTGTGGTGTCTTTAGGTATCTCCTGAATTTTCAGGTCTGTTTGTTGGCATTATTCAATTAGATTAATTGTATTCACACCTGTAGGTCTTTTGTTACACATTAAGTAAAAATTAATTTGCTGCCAGAAGAGTTTTAATAACACCACAAGAAGATGGCTTATCTTCTTCATCCTGTTAACCAAGTTATTCCTGAATTCCCATCCCTGTGCTCCGCTAAAAATAATACCCAGTCTAAGATCTTTTGAGGTCCTGTGTCACTGAAGACTGGTATTTTGGTAGAAGATTCTAGAAAGCGTGTGTGTGTGTGTGGGGGGGGGGCTATGGGTGCGTATGTTTTTTTTTTTTTTTTTAATTTAATTTTTGTTTGTTTGTTTTGGCAGCTGGCCACTATGGAGATCCTATCCCTGGACCTTGGTGTTATAACACCCCATGTTTCTCATTTTTATTTTTAGAAAACAAAGAACTTTTAATCATCTGATCATTTAGGAACATTTTAGTACTTTTCCTGATACTTCTAAATGCACTACACTTTTAAATAAATTGCTACCCAAACCATCCACAATGGGAACTGCGTTTGATAACTGGCCCCAGCGAGCTGAGTCCAGAGGCATCAGTCAAGTAGAGGCTGCTAGCGTTTGGAGTCCTTTGACCCAGCTTGGAATCCAGTTCTCCCAGCTGTGTAACCTAGCGCAAATTATTTAATCTCTCCAAACTTTAGTTTCTTCACCTGTAAATGGGATAATAACAGCACTACCACACAAGGTTGTGTGGTAGTTCCAAATGAGACAGTTTAGGTAGAGGGCTTGGCACAGAGCTCAGTAAAAGACAATCGTTGATATTACTGTTGTGTTGTTGCTATCGCTCAGTAAATATTTATGGCTCACCCAGCCATTGCCTTTCCCCTGGATTATGTAGGAAACAGGAGTCACTCTACGTGTCAATATTTATTTAGCAAACAGTGGTGCCATTTGCACCAGGCACTGGAAAGAAAGAGTTCCCCTGAGTAGGGGTGAGGTTCTAAACCTCCAAATACACATTATTGTTCTGGGGTGCTGGAGAACCAGAGTGCTCGGTGACCTCTTACCTTGCAGGGGGATATGCTCAGTCACAGCTATGAGGGGACCTGGTTGCTCTCTCATCTGGTTGCTATGTCCTCCTGCACTGTGGAAGCCCTTGGGACAACCTGAATACTCCTGTACCTCCTTTACTCCTTGCTTTCTGTTGGTCTGTCCTTTCCCTCATCCTCCATACTCTTGTTCTGCTTTGTTTTGTTTTTAAATGCCTTGTTCAAAACTCAGGTGTTCCTGAACTTTGTGGCTTGGAAGAATCAGCACCCTTTGTGTGATTTTCTTAGTTGTGGAGCCTGGGTAAGCATTGCTAATGAGCCTGGGTAATTGCTAATTGCTAGGTAACCTCAGCGCAACCCCATTCATTCATTCATCTTTAAACTGTGCTGGGGATTACCTCCCATCTTCACAGTCTGTGAGGTTCACAGGAAGCCTATGGGGTTCACAGAGGGCCTAAGTTGGGTTTTTTCTTTTCTGGTAAGAAAGTACACTAGGTGTTGTCTCTTTCTGTGCTCTGGACATTGTCCCTCTCTGCCTTAGGCCCTGGAGGACAGCCCAGCCCACTTCTACCTCTGCGGGTCAGTATTCATTTTCAGTCTAATTCTACTGGATTTGCATTTAATGGGTGAGAAATAGGCCTGGAAGCTGTGGGAGGTTGTGGCAGGAAGCCCTTCTCATTCTGGGAAAAGGACCTGACTCCTGGGGGCAGAGAGTCACCCCTGTTCCAGGGCAGCCCTTCAGTGGCGAAGGCCATCAGCTGCCCAGTGTCACCGAGAGCCTGGCACTTCTGTGTTGATACGTGTGCAGCCTGACCTTTGCCTAGTAGTTTCGGTCTTTATTGACAGGGCTGTCCTTTATGGCTTTGTTTCTTTGCCGAGTGGCTTTTGTTCCATGGAATTGAGGTTTGTTTGATTTAAGGCAGGTAGTGTTTGAAATCAGTTTTCTAACCTTTACTAAAATTGAATTGAGCTAGAAAATCTTCATTGAAGGTCCTCAGGCACCAAACAGTGTCTGAACGTCCTTTCTTGCTGTCTAGGGAGACTCCCATGGGTTGGATGTGCTATGTATTTTATGAAGTGTGGCATGACTTGCACACAAGTCCTTACTTTGTCCTCTGGGGACCCAGTGAACAGAGACAATCCTCTGATATCTCCAAATGTGATCTGTGGATCCAGAAGAGATACTTAATATTCTCTATTAGAAAATAGATAACCCTTTGACTTGGGTGGTGTAAACATTCACTCATGGGAAGATCAGTCAGGTTTTGCACATTTTATGCTGGAAAATATTGGCCTCTCTTTATGTTAGAAAGCAATTTTGTGGGTCCTCTAAGTCAGGCACTAGTAGCTGCTGTATCAACCTGCAGAATTTTTTTTTTTTTTTCGGTCAGCAGGCCGGCGTGGGGATACAAACCCTTGACCTTGGTGTTATAACTCTGTGATCTAACCTACTGAGCTAACTGGCCAGCACATCCTGCAGAATTTTTTCTTTTCTTTTTTTTTTTTTTGTAGCTTGCTGGTACAGGGATCTGAACCCTTGACTGTGGTGTTACAAGGCTGTGCTCTAACCAGTGGAGCTAAGTGGCCAGCCCTACATCCTGTAGAATTTTGATACAACAAGAAAATAAATGTGTGGTATTCATCAGACTATAGAGATTGTGAGAATTAAGTGAAAATCTGTGCTCTGGTTTTGGTACCAGAGCAACTTTAGGAGGAGGGAAAGTTCCTCATGTTCTCAACCTTCTCAGTACAGAAGTGTATTTCATGGGGAGCTTTAAAAAAATTGTAAAATATGCATAACTTACAATTTACCTTTATATCTATTTTAAGTGTATAATTCAGTGACATAAGCATATTTACAATGTGGTGCAACCATCACCACCATCCATCTCCAGAACTTTCTTATCATTCCCAGCTGAAACTCTGCACCCATTAAACACTAACTCTCTCCATCTCTCCCTATTCTCCAACTCCTGGTAACCTCCATTCTGCATTTTTTTCTCTATTAATTTGACTATCCTAAGCTGCCTCCTGTTAAGCAGAATCATACAATATTTGTCCTTTGTGTCTGGCTGAAATCACTTAGCATAATGTTCTCAAGGTTCATCCATATTGTAGCTTGTGCTAGAGCTTTCTATCATTTTAAGGCCGATCTTATTCCATTGTGTGTATATAGTGCACTTGGTTGATCCATTCATTCCTCCATGGACACTTGGGTTGTGTCTACCTTTGACTAGTGTGAATAACGCTGCTATGAACCCGGGTGTCGAAGTATCTGTTTGTTCATGAGATTTTTTGATCTTTTATTGGATTTGGTAAAGTTTATCTTTCATAGGAAGTGGTTAAGATGGGCAGGACATGCAGTATTTGATACCTCACTTTCCTCCAAAACAGCTTGGAGATAAAAATGCAGGGAACTACAGGAGGATGGGGTGCAGAAGACATGTGAAGGACAGCCACATGTCTCTCCTTTTCACCTGCAGCTGCCTGAACTGAGCTGGTGGTCACTTGTCATTCCATCACCCAGCTGGCCTGTGATGTGTTTGACACTGTGCTCTGCGCCAAGGGGGGGGAGGGTGTAGAAGCTCAGGAGGTGTGGCCGCACGATCTAGAGGCCTCTGCACACCACAGCCACCTTCCAGAGGTGACATTTGGTAGTGGAGAAAAAAAGTCCTTAACTTACTTCCAGAATTGACTTGAATTAAAAAAAAAAAAAAAACTTTTTTTTTTTTTAATGAAGGGAGAGGGTTAGAATGTAAGAAAAGCTGGTATTTAAATATTTCAAAAATTTAATACTTATATGTCACATTGTTTTCCAACTTAGAGTAGAATTTTTGGCTTTCAAAAGAAGCTCTATGCTAAGGTTCAGTTTTAGACTGTGGCATAGCAGAGTTATCAAATGTTACATCTGCATAATAATGTGCTTATATGTGTAGCAGTATAAAAGCCAGGGGTCTTTAATGATCACTAGATGTCAGACTATTAGGTTAAAGACAACTTAATCTTTATTTTCTAGAGAATAATAGACTCTCATGAGTTTACAGTGCCCTGAAAATTAGCCAAAATAAGGATTTCCATATTTAAAAAGTAGGGTTTTCTTTTAAAAGAAAAAAAGAAAAAAAATCAGCCCAAAATACCACCAGCTGTGGATGTCATTCCACTTTCCTATCCCATGCCACTCACAGCCACAAAAACTATATTGGGGTGAACATGGCTAATCTCTTCAAGGTTTGATACATTATTTGTTTAACTCAACTTGAATAAGATCATTTAGAATTTTTTTTTATCAGTCTTAGGCTTCCCCGCTTAGATAGAGAAACATGGTGAACATTCTCAAAGTTCAGTGTGAGGACCTCGGGCTATGCGAGTGGCGATGAAAGAGGCATCTGAAGTGTCCTCAATCTTTGAGGTCACTCAATCCAAGACTCTGTTTAAAGCTGAAGAAAGTTTGCTCTTGTCCTGTAGTCTTAAAGTATGGGTCACATTGCCCGAGTTCCAGCTTGAATGCCCAAAGAAGTAAACCAGTGGGTTCTCCTGCAGGATTTCCTGTCTTCTAGGTCATTGCACGGAGTGGGCCCCCCTCCTAACCCGTACCAAGTCTGAAGCACAGGCCGAGGCCTCGTTTATCTAGCCAGCTGGTCAGACAGGCTGTTGGCATATGTCAGTGAACAAAGCAGATAAAGAGCCTGCCCTCATGGAGCTCACTTTCTAGAGAGCTGGACAGACAGGAGATAATAGGTATCCTAAATAGGTAATTTTATTTATTTATTTATTTTTGCTGTCCAGTACAGGGATCAAACCCCTGACCTTGGTGTTATCAGCACCATGCTCATAAATAGGTAAATTATGCAGTATGCTTGAAGTCAAGCGCTCCAAGTGCTATAGGAGATAAAAAGAATGGGAGGGTCAGGGAGCAAGTAGAATAATTGATGGAGCTTTGAGAAAGCAACATTTGAGCAAAGACTCAGTAGGAGAGAGGGTGCTTGAGGATGGTTGGTGGAAAGAGTGTCCCAGGCACAGGGGACAGATAACTTGGTGCAAAGGCCCTAGGGTGAGAGTGCCTGGCTTGTCTGAGTAGGTGGTCTGTTCCTCAGATGAGTGAGGGGGGAAAAGAGGGAGAAGAAATGGTGAGAGCAGGGAGGTGGGGAGCCAGATCTTGCAGGGCTTCCCATGCTGGGTAAATACTTTGGCTTTGACTTTGTGAGAGATGGAGGGTCAGGGCAGGACGTTGCTCACTGGAGTGGCGTGATCTCACTTGGGTCTTTCTGGTTGCTGTGTGAAGACCAGGCCAGAGGGAGGGCTCCTAAGCAGAGAGACCAGTTCTGAGGCTCAACCAGGCAAGCCATGATGATGGGGGGTGAGATGTCAAATTGTTTTTGGAGGGTGGGGGCTTGCTGGTTAGCTCAGTTAGTTAGAACATGGTGTTATAACGCCAAGGGTTCAGATCCCCACACTGGCCAGCCACAAAACAAAACAAAAAAAAAGAGAGAGAGAGAAAGAATGGGATTAGATAGACATAGACGTAACTTTTATTTTGATAAATGGTAAAGGCAACAGGATCTCCGGACAGGTTGGATGTGGAGTGTGAGAGAGAGAAAGAAGCCAAAAATAACTTTCTTGGCAGAGCCTGAGTTACAGAAGGAAATCTGAGTTTCAGAATGCTGTAAATTCAATGGGGTGTGTTCAGATCACTTGCAATGGGTTATAAAGAAGCTTTTCAGAAATACACATGTAAGGTTTTGGTTCAGAGAACTTTAACTGTGTTTATCATCAGTGTGTCTTCCTACTTTATTGGGCGGGGTGGGGGGGGAGGAATGTTGTTAAAAAAGGGAGATGGTTTGTGTGAAGCAGAAGTCTTTACTTTTATTGGCAGGAAGATGGTCTGTGCTGCACAGGGTACCCGTGGCTAGGAGGCCAACCCTATAAGATGCAATGGGCTGCCCCTCCACCAACACGAGGTGCTCACGAGCCCCTGTCCCCCTCCCATCTCCCATGCTGTCCTTTGCTTAATTGGGAGGGTGAGCTCTTCTCTCAGATACAGGCAGCATTTCCCCCCCCCCCATAACACATACTTTTTAAAAACAATTTTATTGAGATATAACTCATTTATCACACAGTTTATCCTTTTAAAATGTATAATTCAGTGCTTTTTAGTATATTTAGAGTTGTGCAACCATCACCACAATATATTTTAGAACCTTTTCGTCACCCCCAAAAGAAATCCTGCACCCATTAGCTGTCCCTCCTTTATTCCCTTCTTTCCACAGCCCCCAACAAGCTCTTGTTTACTTTCTGTCTCTATGGATTTGCCTGTTCTAGACATTTCATATGAATGGAGTCATACAATATGTGGTCTTTTGTGGTCGACTTTTTGTACTTAGCATAATGTTTTCAAGGTTTATCCACATGATAGCATTTATCAATACTTAATTTCTTTATATTGCCAAATATACTTGTTGATTTTGCACATGATGTATTCTTTCAAAAAGCACAGGAAATGGAAATGTATGCTAGTTACTCCTTTTTGTCTCTTTTTTACTGACCGGTAACGGGATCGCAACCCTCGGTGTCGCGCCCGTGCCGGGGACCGGCAACGGGATCGCAACCCTCGGTGTTGCG
>NW_007731827.1:108951-113816 GCF_000696425.1 Galeopterus variegatus
CGCCCTCGGTGTTGCACCTGCACCGCGCTCAGCCAGCGAGCGGGAACCGGTCTCCACATGGGATCCGAACCCTCGGCGGGAGCGCCGCCGTGCTCCCAAGCGGCACACTCTCCAGTGCGCCACCGGGCCGGCTGTATGCTAGTTACTAATAGACTGACTTACATGTTATAAAGGGAATTGTTTGTACCCAGAGAGCTAAAAATATGTAGTAGGAGTCTTCAGAAAAGTTCATGGAAAGATTCATATTATCTTCTAATTCCATTTTTCCATGAACTTTCTGAAGTCCCCTCATACATATGTATGTGTGTGTTGATTTGTTCACCTCCCCAATTGAATACAAAGTCCAAAGGGTTTGTGAGTGAATCTAAAGACTAGTGGGTTTCCAGTGTCCTAATGATTTTCTTTCATTCAGTGATTTAACAATTACTTATTAAATGCCCACTACATTCCAGGCCCTGTGCCTGGTGGTAAACACAGTGACGAAAAAAACAGACAAGGCCTTCCCCTCATGGAGCTTACAGGGTTGTTGGGGATGGAATGAGAGGAGTAGACATTAAACAAAATATTGAATGAAAGAGATATGAAACAAATTGAGAATAGAATTATAATTTGTGATAAGCACCTTAAAGGAAAATAAGACATTACTAAGAGAATAACAGGCGCCTGTTTTAAAATGGCCTGGGAGGAACCCAAATGCCATCTGTGGGTGAATGGACAAAGTGCCGTGTATCCATACAATGGAATATTATTCAGCCTTAAAAAGGAAGGAAATTTTTTTTTTCTTTTTGTCTTTTTTGCTGACCAGTAACGGGATCGCAACCCTTGGTGTCATGCCCATACCAGGGACCGGCAACGGGATCGCAACCCTCGGTGTTGTGCCCGCACCGTGCTCAGCCAGTGAGCGGGAACCGGTCTCCACATGGGATCCGAACCCTCGGCGGGAGCGCCGCCCTGCTCCCAAGCGGCACACTCTCCAGTGCGCCACTGGGCTGGCCCAAAGGAAGGAAATTTTAATACATGTTCCATAGATGAACTTCGAAGACACTGTGCTAAGTGACATAAGCGAGACACAAAAGGACAACCATTGTGTGATTCCACTTGTATGAGGTACCCAGAATAGTCAAATCCATAGAGACGGCAAGTTGAACAGTGGTTACCGGGGGCCGGGGAGTGGGCAATGGGGGCGTTATTGTTTTATTGTTTAATGGGTATTGAGTTTCAATTTGGGATGATGAAAAATTTCTTGAGATGGATAGTGCTGGTGGTTGTACAACTACATAACTGCACATAATGTCACTGAACTGTACACTTCAAAATGGTTAAAATGGTAAGTTTTTGTTACATATATTTTGTCACAATTAAAAATAAATGGCTCAGGAGGGTATCTCAGAGAAGGTCATACTTAAGTTGAGACCTGAAGGATGAGAAGGTATGAGAAACGCTCTCACCTGTCCAATGCCAAAGGATGGACGGGGAGACACGAGGTACAGCGAAGCAAGTCTTTAATTATGGCCTTTTAAGGTTTGGGTGTCTGAAGTGCAGGCACATGGAAAAGGGCTGTAGCAAGTAATTTATTCCCTAGTATGCAAGTCTCTCCCCCCAGTTCCTCATTGGCTGAATACTATGGGGTGCACAATCTTCCCAAATGACGTCTAAAATTTATTACTCCCTTGCAAGGAATTCCTTTGTCTGGGGGCTCAGGACAAGCCTGTGAAAAAGGACCACTAAAGCCCTGTGAAAAGAGAAACACCAGGGAATAAAGAAAACAATGGGGGCTAGTAACTAGGTATCATCTCAAGGAGAGCTCTATCTGTTCGAAGAAAAAAATAGGGGCTAGTAACTAATCACCATCTCAAGGAGAGCTCTGTCTGTTCAGAGACCCTCTGTGAGTGGGCTGGACCAGTCAAACAACTTTTGGGCTGGGCCTGAATCAGTTAAAACACCCTCAGATAAGTCATTTCTGAAAGTGAATCACTTAAATTATTCTCTTACAGAAGGTACCGGACAGGGGAAGAGTGGTCTAGTCAGTGGGAACAGCACGTGCACAGACCCTGAGCTGGATGAGAGCTTAGTGATGTGTTGGAGGCACCGCGAGATGGCCAGCCTGGCTGGGGTGAGGTGACAGTGGGGCTGAGAAGCGGGGCTGAGGTAGGCAGGGCCCAAGCTGTAGAGAACCTGGCAGGAAGCCATTCACATATTTGTAAGCAATGGGGTGACATGATTTGATTTCTGGTTTCAGCTGAGACCCCAAACTACAATGTGGAGAGTGGGCTGGGGGGTGGGGACAAGACCAGTCGTGGGGAGGAGGGCTAGGAGACTGCTGCAGAGAGAGGTAGGTGATGGGGGCTTGGGCTGGGATGAGGAGCAGTGGAGGGAGGGGCTACACTTGACAAGTGGAATCCTGGTCTTGGGGATGGATTGGATTTGAGGACCTAAAGGAAGAAAGGTTCAAATGATTCTCAGATTTCTAACATAAGCGACTAAAGATGATGGTGTTACTGAGTAGATTTGGAAGACAAAAGTAGAGGAGTAGATTTGGAAGACAAAGAACTTGGCTTTGGTGTGTTCAGTTGCCAGGACACCTGGGAATGGCCAGAGGTCAAGCGCTGGTAGATTCAGAAGTCTGACCAGGAGGAGACACTTAACTTTGGGAACTGACAGTGTGCAGCTGGGTTTGAGGAGCTCCACGGGGACACTGGAAAAGCCTGTAAAAGCAATGCTTCCTATTTTTAGTGTCAGCTTTTTAATTTTGATGGATTTTTGTGAAATAATATCTTCAACTATTTTTTGAGCAACAAAGCATGTCAGTTTGAGAAAACAGCACTTGCCCAAATGCATAAGCCCTGCTGTATGGAAGAACATAACAGTAGCGATCTACAGGTTTGTCTAGCAGACAGGACCACCTTACGTGGCTCAAAATGTTTCTCAGATGCAGGAGAGGGCCAGTTTGGATTTCATGGGAACTTGCTAAAGTCAAGGAATTTTGCATGGAAACCAGGGTATTGAAATTGGTTTAAATTTAATATTATTTAATAGATGTGGCCTGACCTAAAAACCAAATCACGCTTTCCAGTAATGTATATAGAGTGATATAACAAAACGGTGCTGCCTTTGTTTGCAAAGTACTGTACAGTTGTCCCATGGTATCCATGGGGGATTGGTTCCAGGATCCCTTAGGATACCAAAATCCATGGATGCTCAAATCCCTGATATAAAATGGAGTATTATTTGCATATGACCTATGCGCATCCTTCCATATACTTTAAATCATCTCTAGATTACTTATAATACCTAATACAATGTAAATGCTATGCAAGTAGTTGTTATGCTGTATTGTTTAGGGAATAATAAGGAAAAAGTCTGTACATGATCAGTACAAGCACAATTTTTTTTCCCCGAATGTTTTTGATTTGCTGTTGGCTGAATCCACAGATGCGGAACCCACAGATCCGGAGGACGGACTGTACTTCCCCATGTGGTATTTACCCACTCAGTCCAGTGGTGTATGAATTTACTGGTGTCTTTTTGCAAGCAAAGGAACTATGACTTGCCTGAGAACTCAGAACTAGTAATTAACAAAACCCAAAATTGCACTCAGGTTTCTAGACTCCCCCAGGGAGAGTTCTTTCCAGGGCCTCACAGCTGACAGTTGGAAAAGTGATTCTAATGGCCCAGAGATAGGGTTGCCAGATTTAGCAAATAAAAATACAGGACACAGTTAAATTTGAATCTTAGATAAACAATGAATACTTTTTTTAGTATAAGTACATCTTATGCAATATTTGGGACTGATTTATACCAAAAATTATGTGCTGTTTATTTAAAGCCAAATTTAACTGCACATCCTGTATGTATTTTATCTGGCAACCCTACCCAGAAATGAACTTTTGGAGCACAAAATCATTAGTAATGTGGGGACTCCATTGTATATTCAAGCTCCTTATTAAAACTTCTGGATCTTCCATGTACTTTGTTTTATTTTGGGGGTTGGGAGGTGGAAGGAGGATTGATTTTCCTAGTCTCTCAAAATGGCTTTGACATTTTTCCAGACTTTAACAAATATCTGTAATTTGTAGTAAACAGTAGCCTGGTGTTGGGAAATAGGGCATGGGCTCAGGAGATGTCAGCTCTGGTCAGTCGCTGGATGGTTGTCTGACGTTGGTAATAACAGCAAATCTTTACATTTTTAAACCACTTTGTAGTTTAAAAATCCTCTCATTTGGGAGTTGGTGGGACAGGCATTATCCCCGTGAACAGAAGAGATAGCAAAAGCCAGTGGCCAGCCACAGTGACGAGCGAGGAGGATGCGGCGGAGCAGCGCTGAGAGTCGAGGTGCTGAGGGACTGCGGCATCCGACTGCGGAGAGATGCTGGGCGTGGCAGCCGGAATGACCAACAGTTTCGATAAAAGAGGTTTCCTGGGAGCGCCTGAGACGCACTGCAGGACCGAGTCAGCAGCCCGAGGCAGCAGTGGCTGAGGACTGAGACTGCGACAACATGGAAACAGAGGGAGCCGCTCGGCAGGCTCAGCTCTGAAAAGTGATCGGAGTGCTCCTGAGCTTGCTTGAACCTGCTGGAGAGCTGATTGCAGGCAGGCGCTGGAGTCGGTCCGCGCTGGGGAGATTCAAAGAGGAACTGTGTGCTGCAGGCTCCTCCCCCGAGGAGCTCACGCACCGGTGTGGGAGATAAGACAAGCACACTGATAACTGCAATAACAGGAGGAAAGGTGATTAATCCCAAGAAAGCCCTCTACAGTGCTGCAAAGCCACCCAGAGCGACTAGCAGAAACCTGAAAGACCTCCTGGGCGGGGCGGTGCCGAGCAGGGGCTTGAAGTCCCAGCTGATAGACGAGGGTTGCAGAAGACA
>NW_007731827.1:114424-115053 GCF_000696425.1 Galeopterus variegatus
CAAAACTCAAAGACAAAGAGAGAATCTTAAAAGCTGCAAGAGAGAAGCGTCAAATCACCTATAAGGGAGCCCCAATCAGGCTAACATCAGACTTCTCATCACAAACCCTAAAAGCTAGAAAGGAATGGGATGATATATTCAAAATACTAAAAGACAAAGATTGCCAGCCAAGAATACTCTACCCTGCAAGGCTATCCTTCTGAAATGAAGGACAAATAGTATATTTCTCAGACAAACAAAAACTGCTGGAGTTCACCACCACACGACCACCCTTCCAAGAAATTCTCACGGGAGTACTGGGATTGATTCCTGAAAAATAACTACCACTGCCATAAAAATTCAAGTAAAATCAAAACCCACTAGTACGATAAAAATGACAACCATGAAAAGAAAACAAACAAACAAAAACACTGTCTACAACCTAAGGAACCAAGAAACACAGAAAACAAACAGTAAAGCAGAAAGCAAGGAACAAAAGACACCTAAGACAAACAAACAACCAATAAAATGCTAGGAATAAATCAACACCTTTCAATAACAACTCTTAATGTAAAAGGTTTAAATTCCCCAATCAAAAGACACAGATTGGCTGACTGGATAAGAAAGGTGGACCCAACTATATGCTGCCT
>NW_007731827.1:117170-117741 GCF_000696425.1 Galeopterus variegatus
CTTCACCATATACTAAAATCATCTCAAAATGGATCAAGGATTTAAATATACACCGTGAAACAATAAAACTTATTAAAGAAAACAAAGGAGAAACACTTCAGGAAATAGGACTGGATACAGACTTCCTGAATATGACCCCAAGAGCATGTGCAACTAAAGGAAAAATAAACAAATGGGATTATATCAAACTAAAAAGCTTCTGCACAGCAAAAGAAACAACAGAGGTAAAAGACAACCAACGGAGTGGGAGAAAATATTTGCAAAATATACATCTGACAAAGAATTAATATCCAGAATATACAAGGAACTCAAACGACTTTACAAGAAAAAAAAACAAGTAATCCAATTAAAAAATGGGTAACAGAGCTAAATAGACATTTCTCTAAGGAAGATATACATATGCCCAACAAACATATGAAAAAATGCTCAACATCACTCAGCATCCGGGAAATGCAAATCAAAACTACACTGAGATACCATCTCACCCCAGTTAAAATGGCTAAAATCCAAAAGACTCTGAATGATAAATGTTGGCGAGGTTGCGGAGAAAAAGGAACTCTCATACATTGTT
>NW_007731827.1:117949-118883 GCF_000696425.1 Galeopterus variegatus
GAGAATAATATTAAGTGAAACGAGTCAGGCAGAGAAAAAGAAATACCACATGTTCTCACTTATTGGTGGGAGCTAAAAATAAATAAATTCACACACACACACACACACACACACAGGGCGGAAGAAGATATAACAACTACAATTTTTTTGAAGTTGTTACAACAAGCAAACGGAAAGGACATTCCTGGGTGGGAGGGGGGAGAGGGAGGAGGGAGGGAGGTTTTGGTGATGGGCCACAATAATCAACCACATTGTATATTAACAAAATAAAAATTTAAAGGAAAAAAAAAAAGAAGAGATAGCCAGAGGGAGGTGGGGTTTGAGCAGGTGGGCGGTGCTGGGAACTGCATTAGGATACTCTTTACCTAACTGTTAATTTGGTGATTAGCCATTTATTTTCTAAGCTCCAATTTATTCGTGCATCCAATCATGGACATAATGTTTTATAGGATACCCTCCCGTTGTGATTACATGACTCCTTGGGGCCTCACTTGTCATAAGACCCCAATTTCTAAAATTTACAGGGAGTAAATAGTTTCAAGCATTGTAGTTTTATTGAGTAATGAAACGTGTGTTTCTGACAGCAGAGATGTATAATAGATTCTGTTTCATTCATTCCATATTCACTTTTATAAAAATGTTTTTATGTCAGCACAATGAATACTTCAAGTTCCTTTAGAAGGTTTATAAAATTTCAAATGAGACCTTTTTATTTTAAAGGGTTTTTTATTTCTTTCTATTTTTTTTTTTTGTCCTTTTTGTGACCGGCCGCACCGCTCTCAGCCAGTGAGCGCTGTGAGTGCACCGGTCATCCCTATATAGGATCCGAACCCACGGCGGGAGCGCTGCTGCGCTCCCAGTGCCACACCCTCCCGAGTGGCCACAGACTCGGCCCTCTTTCTCTCTCTTTTTTTTTTTTTTTTTTTTTTTTTTT
>NW_007731827.1:119883-125318 GCF_000696425.1 Galeopterus variegatus
TTTATTTATTTATTTATTTTTATTTTTATTTTTATTTTTTTTCCTTTTTGTCTCTTTTTTTCGTGACCGGCAACGGATCGCAACCCTCAGTGTTGCGCCCGTACCGGACCGGGACCGGCAACGGGATCACAACCCTCGGTGTTGCCCCCACCCCTCGCTCAGCCAGTGAGCGGCCAGTCTGCATGTGGGATCCGAACCCTCGTTGGGAGCGACGCCGCGCTTCCCAAGCGGTGCACTGTAGCAGTGCGCCACCGGGCCGGCGTGACTATTTTGAGAGATGTTAAATCTTCAGAAAAAATACCAACATCCATGTACCTAATCACTGAGGTTTGACAAACACTAGAGCATTTTTAAATGAAAGGACTTTTTAAAGTTAAAAATCAGTAAAAGACTTGAAAAAGAAGCTCATGGCAAGGACCAAGCCCACATGATAGGTCATGGCATAAGGTACTCAGTGCTGCCCACCTACAGTGTTCTAGATGGAACTTTTATTCCCACTTCTTATCTGAGGAAGTTCTGTCATCTTAAACATAGGTTCTTTTGCATGTGCCAGAAGGAAACCAGTAAGTATAAAATGCCTTTAATTGCCCTTGGCACAGGCTAAGTGTATATAAAGATTGGTGACCATTGCTAGAACTGAAGTACATTTTATTTGTTAGTAAAATTTTCTTTGCCACATTGTCTTAGGCATTATGCAGTGATTTCTGGTCTAGAGTATCCTTAGAAATTAATATTACAAAGTCTATTGTCTTCAACATTGTATATTTGAATACTCATTTTTAAATCTTCACAATAATACTTCTATTATAACATCCTGTCAGGCAGTCTTTGTATACTGTAGAATTTGTCTAAGCTCTAAGTGTTTAGGGGTCATTTACCTGTTCCACCGTTTTCAAAGTCAGTGTTATTCTCCATATTTGGCTGTATTTTAACACATCTCACTACAGGTGACAGAGATGATAGACAACATCTCTCTTTTGTACTCGAGCAAATTTTGATTTATTTTTTAAAACTCCATTTAACATTTTTTGTGTTTCTAGTTTTCATGAACCATTAGAAGAACACATTTCATTATTGAAATAAATGGGCTTAGAGTAGAATATACCCAGCAATATTCCCAGCTCTAACATCCCTCTTTATGTTAAATTTACTGGACCCTCCCGTCCCACACCCTGGCCCCAGTTGGTCATCTTAGGATTTTTGTTTCATTCTTTCCTTGTTTCCTGACTGTTGCAAGCACCATTTTTAGACTAACTCTGAGCATCCTGTGCCTGCGCATATCCATAGCAGTAATATTAAAATTGCAGGCTTGTTAGTATTTAATAATCTTGGCATCATGACAGACTCTTTTGAAGCAAGAGCTATTGTTGAAGGAGGAAAGGATTTAGTGCAAAAGGAAAAAATGAAGACAATGAAATATTTGATCATTAAAATATTTACCGTGCAAAGAGATTGTTTCCATTTCTAAGGTTAATGGTGCCGTTGCTTCAGCTACTCTTACCTGATATCAGTTCTCATTTCCCTTTTCACCTAGAATTTTAATGGGACAGAACATGCTTGCTCTGTCTCAGGGTCTCTGCATGTGCTGTGTTCTTCGCCTGTGACTTTTTCTCCTCCTCCCCTTTACCTGCTGACTGGGTGCTACTTCCTCCTGGAAGTCTTCCTGATTCTTCATCCTTCCCAGGTCAAAGCAAGGGTATCTTCGCCTGTGACTTTTTCTCCTCCTCCCCTTTACCTGCTGACCGGGTGCTACTTCCTCCTGGAAGTCTTCCTGATTCTTCATCCTTCCCAGGTCAAAGCAAGGGTCTCCTCCTTTGTTCCAGTAGCTCACTGTACATTCCTGTCCTAGCACAGATGGTGCCATTTCAGAGACAGTAGCTAGCTTTTATTTCACGTGCCAACTTGGCTTGATCAGTGGCAGTTGCCTAGAGACTGCTTTTCAAACGATGGTCCCTGGACCAGCAGCATCGGCATCAGCTACTGGCTCTGAAGTTTTGGGGGTAGGACCTAGCAATCTGTGTCTTAACAAAAGTTCCAGGTGATTCTGATGCCTGCTCCTAGTTGAGGTTTTTGATGGGTAGGATTCCAAAGTAATGTCCAGCCGTGGCAGGAAAGGGTGTGTTAGGATTCCTTAGTGCTGTCCCCTTGAGTGGTGAGAAGCAGGACAGATGTGGGAACAGGGGTGTATATCCCTGAACTCTATTGTAATTGTTGGGCACCTTGGCCAGGTTCACTCATGTCGTAGCCCTGCGCCCAGCACAGTGCTGGAATCGTAGTAGCTGTTCTACAAGTACATTTAAATAGTGAAGTCCACACTGATAAGCACTAACACTAGCTGCCATTATTAAAGGTGTGTTTTATGAGAGAGAAGGCATCGTATGACATTGAACCAACGTTGTTGGCTGTTTTGTGAGACCCTGCTATAAAAAGAATCCACCTTAAGCCTAATTAAGTGAGTTTTATGGTTTTCATTCCTTCAGTGAACTGCCAGAGGAGAATAACCAAGTTCTTGGGCTTTATAACTTAGTAAAATAGTCACAAACAAAAACAGTTATTTTAAGACTTTTGAACCAGCTTTTGGTATATATTGCCATGCTTTGCAATTGTCACGGAATACTAGGGGTTTTTTTGTTTGTTTGTTTTTGTTTTTTAATAAGCACCTACTCAGGAAGAATTAACTCTTGTGGCATCTCAGTCTGGGTTAGAGATCTTCTTGCAAATGGTACTTGGAAACTCAGCAGACCATCCTGTAATTCTAGGCTGTGAAATATTTACATACAGGGGGGAAAACTGCTAATACCTATATTCACTCACCGTTCTATTCTGGGTTTGTGTTATTGTCAAAAGACAAAAGATAAAATTTTCAGTATCTTAAGAGTATTTTGGGGTTAGTATAACTCCAGTTGTTTCCTAATTAGATGGAGCAAAGTCATGCTAAATACTAGGTCTGGATTTATTTAATCAATTTTAGATGCTTGTCAACAAAGCCAGAATATGAGAAAGTTGAAATTATTTGTGGAATTCTCTCCCTGGTTTGGCTGTGAATTGTTTGAGACAGAAGACAGGCACCAGGTTATTTAAAAACTGCAAAAGTATCCCTAACCTAACCAACTAGAGGCAATTTTGTCTCTCAGGGGACATTTTAGATTGTCACAACTCAGGGGATGCCACTAGCCTCTAGAAGTAGAGGCCAGGAATGCTGCTAAACATCCTACAATACACGGAGCAACCCTCCCATCAAAGTATCTGACCTAAAATATCAATAGTGTTGAGGTTGTGAAATCCTGCCCTAAACCACGGATAGGAATCCTCTTAAAATGCTGGGGTTCCACAGGACTCAGTCCCAGGCATGATTCCCACTCCATGAGGTGTAAATCCCCTGCACCCCAAACATAGCACATCGAGCACTGAACTCCCCTGCCAGTTTAGAAGATGACTCCTCTCCAGCCGATGCTTAAGCCAGAAACCTGGACTTGAACCTTGGTCTTTTTCTTTTCCAAACTGAACCACTCTTCGGTTTCCAATCCATCTGTAAGATCTGTGGCTTCTACCTCCGGAAGACCTTGACTCCACCTGATGACCTCTATCTCCACCACCGTCCTCTTAGTTCAAGCCACCACTCTCCCCTTCTGGACCATTCCCCTGGCCTCCTGATCTCCATTTCCCCGCCCCCTCCAACCCAGAGCAGCCAGTCAGATGCTGGATCGTGTCCACAGCCGGCTGCACGGGCTGTGAGGAGCTCACCACTGCAGTCCTGACAGCAGCCACCTGGTCTCCCCACCTCACCAGGCCCAGCTGCTTCCTCCCACGAATTCCATTCTTGGCCTGCTTCGGCTTCTGGAGCATGACGAGAACTTCCGGTCCCAGGAACTTCGTGTTTGCTGCTTTCTGCTCTGAAAAGCTCTTCCTCTCAGTGGCTTCTCTTTATCTGTGGCTTTTTGGCTCAAGTGTCATTTCCTCTGAGTATTTTCTGACCCCCCTCCAGTTCAAGTAGATTCCTTGCTAGGAATGCCCTCTGCTCTTTCTCTTGTACTCACCAGAGTGTAACCCTTTATTTATGTCTGGGATTACGGGTGTGCTGTCCCCATGGACCTAGACACTTCCTGAGGAGGGACCACGTCTGTCTCGCTCACCACAGCTCAGAGGCCGACAATGGCTGCTGCTTGCTGTGCGATTCATGTTGGTGGCATGTCAGTGGGAGTAGAGGCAGCCCGGGTAAGTGAATGAATGAAGAGAGACTGCTGAAGTGCCTGAGGGAGGGGCGGGGTGACACGCAGGCTGCCGGGCATGGAGAAGGCAGTGGCTTACTCAGTTTAGGGGTGTTCGGGAAGGTTCCCAAGAAGTGGTCTTATTGGAGGGTGATACTTTGGGGTTCCCCTGGCTTGGGGAGTAATAAAAAGTTCCAGTTGGGGTGGGCGGGGGAAGTACTTGAAATTAAATAGATCCTAAAGAAAATCATGGCTTTCATCTTGCCAACTCGTGGATAGGATTGACATCTGGAAAGTGTCAGCTTCCACAGTGTAGACCAGTGGCTCTTCAAATATTAACATGCATGTGAATCTCCTGGGCATCTTGTTAAAATGTAGATTCTGCGTTTGGTTTGGGGTGAAATTCTCCATTTCTCACGAGTTTTAGATCAGCAGATGCTGCTGGTCTGCAGACTTCACTGTGAGTAGCAAGAATGTAGAGAACAGGGGGAGACCAGAAAGAGTGTAGGAATGACAACAGCTCTGTCCTCATGTGCCCTCTGACGTGTGGCAGAGGATGTGACTTCTGTGTTTCTCCAATACTTAATTTTCTTTTAGACACTCTCTTCTTGTGAGTCATGTAAAGAAGCATTTTATGGCTTCATTTAAGGTAGCACCTACCGGGCACATTTGATATCTTTTTTTTTTTTTTTGTCTTTTTTCGTGTCCGGCAACGGATCGCAACCCTCAGTGTCGCGCCCGTACCGGACCAGGACTGGCAACGGGATCACAACCCTCGGTGTTGCGCCCGCACCTCGCTCAGCCAGTGAGCGGAACCGGTCTACATGTGGGATCCGAACCCTCGGCGGGAGCGCCACCGCGCTCCCGAGCAGCACACTGTAGCAGTGCGCCACCGGGCCAGCCCTACATTTGATATCTTTAAGCTTCTTTTTTTGTCTTTTTTCGTGTCCGGCAACGGATCGCAACCCTCAGTGTCGCGCCCGTACCGGACCAGGACTGGCAACGGGATCACAACCCTCGGTGTTGCGCCCGCACCTCGCTCAGCCAGTGAGCGGAACCGGTCTACATGTGGGATCCGAACCCTCGGCGGGAGCGCCACCGCGCTCCCGAGCAGCACACTGTAGCAGTGCGCCACCGGGCCAGCCCCTATATCCACCTTTCTGAGTTGGTTGCCAGTTACTGGGAGGGACATACTCTTATTCTGTTTCCTTTGGATTTTCCTTCCTG
>NW_007731827.1:125335-127418 GCF_000696425.1 Galeopterus variegatus
AGCAGCACACTGTAGCAGTGCGCCACCGGGCCAGCCCTACATTTGATATCTTTAAGCTTCTTATTCTCCATGGGCCTTCCTGTTATTAAAAGAAATAGAAACATAAAAAAAGACACTGTTTGTTAAGCCACATGTGCCTGTCGTGTTGCGTGGCTGTCATCAGTTTCAAAGGACCACAGAAAGCATATTAATACTTATGTTAAACACAAAGCAACCTAAATATTATCTTAGCCATGCTTGCATTCCCTCAGGTGCCCTCTCTCCCTGTAATCTGTACATTACCCATTTTATACTCTGTAGAGCATTTTTAGCCTGGACGGTGTATCCTCTGTCACCAACTTACTTCTAGGAACTTCCTGCCTTCTATTAGCTGCATCTTCAGAAAAGACAAACTAGAGATAATCTGAGCCAGTTACCATTCAGAGGATAAATCTGTTTTACTAAGAGAACCATATTACAATCAAGACTCAAAAAATGGATTTCACATGATCTGGAACCTTCTATAAGATGGATAAACCATAGGTGACTGAGGAATTGTCCGTGTGTGTGAAAGTGCTGTTTATTCTCGCCTTTTCCATAACTGAGGTTCTCAAACTTGGCTGCACATCAGGATCACCTGGGAAGCATCAGAAATATTGGTGCTGGAGTCCTCCACCCCAGAGATTCTGCTTAACCATCCTGGGGTACACTTGGGGTCATTCTAGTGCATGGTCAGGACAGAGCTGCTTGGAAGGTAGACAATGTCGGAATCTATCCTTTACAGGATGTCCTTTAGTGCATCAAAAACTTACTTGGGTTTGTGGAAATGTCTGGATATAAACCTATGGGGGAAGTGATTGAAATAAATGAGTAGTGTAACGTAAGGACATTGGGTTGGATTCTGCAGTTCATCAGCTGTGATTAAGTCACCTAATAACTTCATAGCTGTGATCCGTGTAGTGATTTGCTGTGATGACAAAGCACTTTCACACACAATATCTTATTTTTATAAGAATTCTGAAGATAGCAGGGCACCTTTGCCCCTTCTGCCCTTTCTGCTATGTTCTCCATTGTGCAGGATTCAGCTGCAGAGTGCTCTGGCCTGTAGCGCCTCCCACACGCTTCCCAGGCTGGGTTAGGTGTAGCTTCTCCAAGCTTCCACTGCATCCTGGGCATATTGTCCTTTCTTGGCATTTACTGTATTGAACAGTAACTATCCGTCCTAGGGTTTCTCTCCCCTTGAGATGGAGTGGGAGGGTCACCTATTTTCTTCCCCTGGGATACATAACCTAGTATGTATTCAATAAGTGATAAATTAATAAATACATTAATTTCTATTTTACAGATAGGGACACTGAGGCACAGGGAGACTAAATACAGGTTCAGCACTCTCATCTCCTCTAACCTCTCTTAACTCTGGATTCCTCTTGTAAAAATACTGGAGATTTTCTCTAACAATTTTTGTAGATCTAAAATGGGTGTATGATTTTAATTACTTTGTAGTGTTGCCAAGACTGAGCAAAGCTCTTCAGACAGGGGGCGAAACAGTCTCAAGAGCAGAGATATGATCAAAGTAACCCACTTATTCGCAAGAACAGAAATTCACGTTACACCTCAGTCTAGACCAGGAGCCCAACCAATCCTGACGGCTGGGCATCAAAATCACCTTGGGAGCTTTTGAAAAAGTAGAAATTCCTATGTCCTTCCCTTCCCTTTCTGAAGTTCCCCAAGTGATTTTTAAAGCAGACTGATCAGCATTTAAGGCCCACTTTTTGGTGCTCTTGGAGATTACTTTTATCTGAGCAGCAGTGGTTGTGTGAATGGTCTTCAAGTCTGTTTTTTAAAATTTTAAACAGCTGGCTGACCCGAAAGCAGACTCATTTGAGCTGCCAGCATTGACAAGGCCACATACATCACATACATTGCTGAGACAAGGAAGTTGTCTTCCGTGTAAATGATCATGGAATCAGGAACGTGGCTGAGACTGGACTCCTGACCACTTGGAAATCATTTCATCATCAGTTAGGGTGAGGGGCAGGGGTAGGTGCTGGAATAAGTGAGCAAAAACGAAATATGAAAGCATGTCTTCCTTCTATTAGGGTGA
>NW_007731827.1:127575-128201 GCF_000696425.1 Galeopterus variegatus
GGTGCTGGAATAAGTGAGCAAAAACGAAATATGAAAGCATGTCTTCCTTCTATTAGGGTGACATCATCCACAGAAAATAAGTGTTTCACATATTGTGTACAGTATTGTTTTCATCAGGCAACCCCTTTGGTTAAAGCCAATTAAGTTAAGCGATTTCAGGGGTTGCACAATGTACAAATCAAGAAAGTATCTTTCTTGGAGTTTAAATGAAATCTTTCTGGCGTTGATTAGAACTGGCAAACTGTACAGAATCCTGACTGCCAAGTAATTGTGATTCCCCTTTCCTTCCATCTTCCAAGAAACTTGCTTTTTCTTCTGGTATTCCACACCCTCCTGCCCTGAATTGGAAGCCAGCCCACCACAGTTTTAATTGTTAAATTCCTGAAGCCATTAGTATATGTAAATATGCAAACAGATGTTCCCACAGCTGTGCATAGTGACTTGGGAGCCAGGCCAAAGGCCTCTTTTTTCAAGTTGAGAGAATCCTGTAAAACCTTCAAAGTAATGGTAAATGTATGCGTTTTCATTTTACTAAGTCTTTAAAAAATTTCACGAGTGTTTTTTAATGCTTTCAAGGATTTACTCAAGTGAGTAAAAGATTAAACAGTGTTGTTGGCTTTACTTTT
>NW_007731827.1:128221-129475 GCF_000696425.1 Galeopterus variegatus
ATGCTTTCAAGGATTTACTCAAGTGAGTAAAAGATTAAACAGTGTTGTTGGCTTTACTTTTCCCAACGTTAGATTTTTAAAATTTCTCTCTATTGACATCTTCCACAACAGTTGTACATATACAAACTTGTGAAATTTGAGGTTCATAATAATCAAATATGTTACAAGAATCAGAAACCTGGACTTCAAGGCCAGTTGATGGATTCAGCTTCTATGCTCTAACATTTATATGCCTTAGTGACTTATAATGAGTTTCGCAGAAAGAGAATGTTTTAACATGATACCCGAGTATTTCTTTTTTCTTTCATTACACAAGAATTGATAATTAATCATAGAAAAAAACAACATAGAAACATCACGTTCAATGTTGCTAAAATAAAAAGTGAACATTAAGGCACAGCTGAAAACAACTTTGGGTTTTAAAAGTTGATTTTGAATTTTAATTTTGCGTCTTCTGGGAAACTTCCAGCTCTGACCATGAGTGCTCATAATTCTTTGCATTTCTTAATGCTGGTTCGAGTGAAGTAATTTCTCTCTGGGTTTCATTTTACTGCTAGACTTCTTTTTTTTTTTTTTTTTAGAAATGACTGGTAAGGGGATCTTAACCCTTGACTTGGTGGTGTCAGCACCACGCTCTCCCAAGTAAGCTAACCAGCCATCCTTACACAGGGATCTGAACCCGTGGCCTTGGTGTTATTGGCACCACACTCTCCCAAGTGAGCCATGGGCCAGCCTTACTGCTAGACTTCTTATGCTTGTTCCATAAAAAGCTTTCTCAAACTCCTTTTGACCAAATGTGGGACCCTGCTGTAGTGTCTCAGGATTCTTTTGAAGTGTAACATGTGGCTTCTCCTGTTTCTGGGTAATCTCTCCCCTGGAGGGGAGGTTAGACCTAGTGATGCCAGTTTTTTTTTTTGTCTTTTTGGTGACCGGTAAGGGGATCGCAACCCTTGGTGTGGTGTTGCCCGCACCGCGCTCAGCCAGTAAGCGCACCAGCCAGTCCTGTATAGGATCCGAACCCGCGGCGGGAGCGTCGCTGTGCTCCCAGCGCCGCACTCTCCCGAGTGCGCCACGGGGTCGGCCCTGTGATGCCGTTCTAATGAACAGAATGTGGCCACAGTGAGGGGATGTCAATTCCAAGGCTAGGGTACAAAAAACCCTACTTCCCTTTTGCTCACACACTCTCTTACTCTCTCACTCGCCCTGAGAGAAGCCAGCTGCCTGTCGTGAACTGCCCTATGCAGAGACACACAT
>NW_007731827.1:130641-132842 GCF_000696425.1 Galeopterus variegatus
CGTGGCCTTGGTGTTATCAGCACCACACTCTCCCGAGTGAGCCACAGGCCGGCCCCTAGATAAGAAATTAACTGGAGGACAAGAGTTGGCTAACTTTGAGAGGAAGGTGACATGTTGGGTAATGACAGGGCTAGAGTGTCACTTAGAGAAACCATATGGTTTATCCATTTGCCTTTGGGCACGAAAGTATTTAAAACACCTAGATGAGCTTCTTCTGAGAAGCTTCCAGAAGGAAGTATCTTGTTGATCTTTGGGGAAAGAGGGTGAAAATAACTCCATATTAGAAAATGTCCCAGATGGTTGTTCCAGCCTTTTCTGCCATCTTTTCTGGCTAACTTCTCCTTAAGAACCCTGTGTATCATGAAAAGTTCCATTGTTCCCACCCCAGAACACCCTGCTGCTCTGTGTGGCCCGAGTGAATTACAAGGATGCCTTGGACAGCTTATCAAACAGGACACTCTGCAATTGGCTTTTGAAGTGCAGGTGCCTAAAAATAGCTCTTCAGCCTGACACTTGGAAGCTTGAGTGAGGGAAATCTGGTGATCTCAGAATATTTTGGAATTATAAGGAAGATGAATTGAAGGATGAGGAAGTGAGGGAGCTCAGAAATTATCTTGGAATGTGAGATGTGCCACGCCCAGTGCTGCCAGATGGAGATGTTGTCATGCTTAATCAAGCCATCTGAATGTGTGGAGGACTACTAGAATATTCTCTGGAGTAGCTGGTTTGTCTTCAACAGAAATAGCTCTGTTTTGATTGTGTGGGGTAGTTGTCAAAAAGATTTACCTTCTTAATTCTCCTATCGTTTGCAACCAGCACTGCATCCAAACTTCCTCCTGATAAAAATTTAAGTCCATATCCCTAGCACAGAGACAATGCTAAAATAACCCATGTCTGGCTGTCCCTTTTCTGTTCTATCTCCCTTTAACACTGCAGCATGTACACATGTTTTCAGCTAGGTGTTTATTGTCATGAACTTGGATTTGCCGCAGTAAGCAGGCCCTCATACACTCACACCTTGNGAACCCGCGGCGGGAGCGTCGCTGTGCTCCCAGCGCCGCACTCTCCCGAGTGCGCCACGGGATCGGCCCAGTGATGCCGTTCTAATAAACAGAATGTGGCCACAGTGAGGGGATGTCAATTCCAAGGCTAGGGTACAAAAAACCCTACTTCCCTTTTGCTCACACGCTCTCTTACTCGCTCACTCGCCCTGAGAGAAGCCAGCTGCCTGTCGTGAACTGCCCTATGCAGAGACACACATGGCAAAGAGCTGACGGTGGCTTCTGGCCAACAGCCTTGTGAGTGAGCTTGGAAGTAGATCCTCCCTTGGCAAACCTTCAGATGACTGTGACCCCAGCTTACAACTTTGACCATACATAGCCTTGTGAGAGTCCCTGAGCTACGCCCAGGTTCCCAAGACCCTGAAACTGAGATAATAAATATTTGTGTTTTAAACTGCTAAATTTAGGGCCAGCCCGTGGCTCACTTGGGAGAGCGACGTGCTGATAACACCAAGTCAAGGGTTGAGATCCCCTTACCGGTCATCTTTTAAAAATAAATAAATAAAAAATAAACTCCTAAATTTTGGGGTATTTGCTTATACAGCAGTAGATAACTAATACAAGCACAAAAATTCAAGGTACAATCGAAGTGTCCCCTGCCTTTGGGGAAATCACTGGTAAGCTCTTAAGTTGTCAAGTATCATTGGTAAATCAAGATGTGAAATATGGTTACTTCCTAATAAAGGGCTCCAACAAAAATCGTTGCCAAGGTTCAGTTTTTGTCCCACTGTTATTATGTTTTTTAGTTTGATTGTTTGAATAAGTAACACAGGTGAAAGGTACAACCTTCAGAAGGGTATGAAGCGTAGGGAAAGTCTTCCTGCCTCTCTCACCCCAGTGTTCCTCCCCAAAGGCACCAGACACTACTGGTTTATTGGTTAACCTTCTAGAGAGAGTCTTTGCATCTACAAACATATACATATGCATTTCTTTTTTCCCTCAAAACAAATGACAGTGGAAATTGACTTTCAACTGCTTGTATCAAAAATATGGTAGATACATAACAGATTGAAATCTGAGGTAGTTTCTGCCATTGGCTTTCTGCTCTCAACTTACTAGATAAGAAATTTTTATTTTAGTTTTTAAAGATGACCGGTAAGGGGATTTTAACCCTTGACTTGGTGTTGTCAGCACCACACT
>NW_007731827.1:134065-137252 GCF_000696425.1 Galeopterus variegatus
TGTTTATTGTCATGAACTTGGATTTGCCGCAGTAAGCAGGCCCTCATACACTCACACCTTGCAGATGGTTTACCCCCATCCTCACTCCCTGTGGGCAAAGCCACCCTGATGGCTGGCTTGTTGTTCATCTTGAGGTCCCTGTTTCAGCCTCTCCTTTTCCTCTAGCCCATTCCCACTCCTCTGGAGCTCCTTCCTGAACTGTTTGGTTCTGGGGGGGGTCCTCTTCTCAGGGTGGGCTGGCTGGAGGGAATAGAAGGAGCATTTTGTAGACTGCTCTGGAAAGATCCAGGCCAGTTTTCAGACAATCAAAATAAAATAAAATATGATATCTCAGAATGCAGTTCTTATTTGTAACTTGGGTGGGTTGAGCCCTGAGGGGGTCTGCTGGGCTGAGGTACTTCTGCCTGAGAGCAAAAAGAGTCCTAGGCATGATGGTTTAACAAGCAGGACACTGGAGCCAGACTGCCTGGTTTTGAATCTAGGTTCTACTAATAAACCAGTTGTGAGATCCTGGGTAAGTTTTCCTTGACCTCAGTCTCTTCATCTGTGAAATGGGAATCACAGGATTTACTTCAAGGAGTCCTTGAGCACTTTAAACGTATTCATGTGTTAAGTGCTTGGAACAGTAAGTGGCACATAGTATTAGATCAACAAATGCCTGCTAGTGTTATTATTAATACATTATTAAATCAGAATTACAAGTAAAAGCTTCTTGGATTGTATGTACCATTTGCCGTGCATCTGGAGTGCTGCAGGCTTAACGCTCCTGATAAGTTAGTTTTCTTCTCCCATGCCTATCTCCAGTATCTACTTCAGGGTCGTTTTTGACTGTTTCCTGACATTTGAGACAGTCAAATGGCATTTGAGATCATTAAAAAAATCATTTAGAGGGGAATGTGTGTGTTTTCATGAATGAAGTCCCCAACCAATTGCCTGCTGGTTTAATGCCGTGCTAGCTGTTTCATGCTTTACCTCAGGACCCCCAAGGAGCCTTACACTGAGTTTCTTATTGGTTGTTCCTGATTGTAAATAAACCAGAAATTGGTGAATAGATGGTCTTCCATTCATGGTGGTGAGGTAGAAATGCCCATGACCATACCTAGAAGGCCTCTAGGGAACTAGTTTTATTTTAACCTGTGGAAGGGTCCTAATCACAGCATGGAGGAGGGAGCTGATCATATCTTGATCTCCATCTCTGGGCTGGGCAGACCGGGAAAGAAGTGAGGGGGGGCCTCTGGGGGGGGCTCTTTCTACTCAGGCTGGTCAATTTCTTTCTGAGCATCTGGGAAAATAAAAACTTCAGAAATTATCACCCACCTCCGGCTTCTTGGGCTTTTTAACTGGTTAAAATGACTGCTGTTATGGTCAGCCCGAGGACCAAACCTTGTTCTTGGGTGTGTGTTTTATTTTACGGCATAGCTCATTTCCTCCTTGCATCAATTTCCACTTTTGTCTTTGGCATGGGGTTTGTAACCAACTTGGCATGCAGCTGCCTCTAGCCTTTTATATTTACAACTCAGAGTAAGGATTAGCAATGTAATATTTTGAATTCTGCATACTGACTTAGGTAAGTAAAATACACAATAGAGAAAGCTTTAAAAGCTTAGCTTTTTTGGCGCATAAGCAGTAAAAATGGTTTAGAATTGTAATCTGGTTCAGATCCCTGTACCAACCAGCTGCCAAAAAAAAAAAAAAAAAGAAAAAATGTAATCTGGTTCAGATCCCTGTACCAACCAGCTGCCAAAAAAAAAAAAAAAAAGGAAAAACTTCTGGAAGAATTCTAATCTGGGTGTATTCTTTCTCTTTCAATTCCCTTGGCCAGTTATTTTTGGGATTTAGGAATGGCTTTGGAGAATAAGTATGATTCTAGGATTCTTCTTCTTCTTCTTTTTTTTTTAAAAAAAGATGACCGGTAAGGGGATCTTAACCCTTGACTCGGTGTTGTCAGTACCACACTCACCCAGTTAGCTAACCGGCCATCCCTATATGGGATCCGAACCCGGGGCCTTGGTGTTATCAGCACCACACTCTCCCAAGTGAGCCACGGGCCGGCCCCCTAGGATTCTTCTTAGTGGCTTGGAAAAAGTATTCCTCCTGTCTCCTTATAAAAGAGATCTAGGATATTTTTAGCTTGAATATATATTACAAGGAATTGTTGGTTGTCTAGCTTTATACTCTGTAGATTTTTTAAAACCAGTTCAGAGCTGTGTGTATGTGTTTTCATGAGTAAAGATCCAAACCAGTTGTTTGCTGGTTTAATGCAGTAAAGCCCAGATGCCTAGCCAGGCTTAGATCCAATCCTACTTATACCTATTTGTATTTCCTGGACCACTGATGTCCAACAGAACTGTCTGTGATGATGAAAGTGTTCTGTATCTAGCCACATGTGACTGCTCAGCACTTGAAGTGTAGCTGAGGAACTGGCTTTTCATTTAACTTTAGTTAATTAAATTAAATAACCTCACGTGGCCAGTGATTCCTGTTCAGGACAGCACAGCGCTCTTGGACTGTACTTTCCTGAAACAGCATGTAACTCAGGCGGCAGGAGGCCTTCTGAGGAACTAGAGCATGGGTCTGGTGAGAAGATCCTAGAATCAGAGGGCCACGTGCTACTGCCCCCTTCCCCAGCCCCTCAGGCTGTGACTGCTGGACCTGCGCCATCTCTGGGAGGTGATGAGCCAGCCTTAGTTCTTAGAGCACCAGTGCTTGCATGCCGAAAGCCTGGCTGAGGCTGGCTCCCTGTTGCCCTGAGGATAAACTCTAGGCTCCTTAATGCCCTTTATGATCTACCTTACCTCCCACTTCCTTACTCATCACTTTCCCCATCACCCTCTAGCTTCCTATGACACGGAACATTTGCAGTTGCAAGAACAGGCTGTGAGCATTCTCACCTCCAGACCTCTGCAAATACTACACCCTTTGCGTAGAATGTCCTTTCTCTTCCCTTCCCCTGCCTTGCACCTATGTGTGCTATGGGTCTCCGTTTAGATCTCAATCCCTGCAGCATCTCCTCTGGGATTTCTTGAGCTCTCTTAGGACAGATGGGTGCCCCTCTTGGTATGTATTCCTAAGTGGATCCCCATCACAGCACCTACCACACTTGATTGAAATTGCTTCTTTACCTACACATCCCTCGCCCTACATCAGATCTTCTCAAAGGGTGGTCCCTGGACCAGCAGCATCAGCA
>NW_007731827.1:137992-140988 GCF_000696425.1 Galeopterus variegatus
ACATCCCTCGCCCTACATCAGATCTTCTCAAAGGGTGGTCCCTGGACCAGCAGCATCAGCATCATCTGGGAGCCTGCCAGAAATGCAAATTCTCAGGCCCCAGGTGAGAACTCCTAAATCAAAAATCCTGAAGGGTGGGGTCAGGCAACTTGTGTTTAACAAGCCCTCCTAGGGATTCTCTTGCCTAATTCTTCTGCTGAAGTTTGAGAACCCTGAGCCCCACAAAGGTAGGATCTGTGACTTCCTGGTAGCCACTGTATCCCTAGCCACTAGCACACAGCCTGCCTCAGGGGAGTAGATGCTCAAGAAGCACATCCTGAGGGAAATTTCAGTTACTCTTTCTGCAGCTTGTCTGGTCAGGACATGTTTTAGCTGAAATCAATTTAAATCACTTCTCCTTTCTCCAAAGGAGATAAAGAACTGAGTACTTCATTTTACTNTCAATTTAAATCACTTCTCCTTTCTCCAAAGGAGATAAAGAACTGAGTACTTCATTTTACTGTTATCGTGGTAAAATATACATAACATACGGTTTACAATTTTAACCATTTTAAGTATACAGTGCACTGGCATTAAGTGCATTCACAGTGTTTTGCAACCATCACCACCGTCCATCTCCAGAACTTGGTTTTCCCAAACTGTAACTCTGTGCCATTAAACAACACCTCATTTTCCCCTCCCCCAGCCCCTGGCAACCACCATTCTATTTCCTGTCTCTATGAAATTGACTACTCTAGGTATGTCATATAAGTGGAATCCTACAGTATTTGTCCTTCTGTGACTGGCTTATTTCACTTAGCATAATGTCTTCAAGGTTTATCCATGTTGTAGCATGTACCAGATTTCCTTTTGAAGGCTGTATAATATTTCTCTCTCTGTGTGTGTGTGTGTGTGTGTGTGTGTGTGTGTGTGTGTGTGTGTGTGTGTGTGTGTACCGCATTTTGCTTATACAGTCATCAGACATTTGGGTTGTTTCCATCTGCTATTGTGAATAGTGCTGCTGTGAACATGGGTATACAAATACCTGCTTGAATCATGGCTCTCAGTTGCTGTACCATATGATAATTCTATGTTTAATATTTTGAGAAACTATCATACTATTTTCCACAGTGGCCGCACCATTTTATATTCCCACCAGCAATGCATAAGGGTTCCAACTCCTCCACATCCCCACCGATACTTATTTTCTGTTTTTCTGACAACTGAATACTTGAAAGAGAAAAGTTAATGCAAGGGAATGTCAGAGAAAGGCTTCACACTTTCTTATATGTATTTCTTTGATCAGTTGCAACCTATACACTGAGTACCTATTGTAAGATAAATTGCTATATTAAAAGAAATAAAATCAATTGAATTTATTCCAGTTGGTCCCGTGTGATTCTAACAAACTTGAAAATGTTTGTTAGAATTTGAAAAAAAATGCACATGAAAACTTAAATATTGAAATATTACTACTAGTTTCTGATACAATTTGTGGAAATAGAACTCTACCAAAGAACAGTTTTTNTTGACAACTATTTCATTCTTATAATTTATCCTAAGGAAATGACTGGATGGCTGTGTAAGAAATGTATGTTCAAGGAGCTTCATTTTTCCTCATTAAGATTCTTATCATTTGAACTCCTGACTTTCTAGTGCCAGTTATCTTTGGATAAAGAGAAGTAAATTCTATCAATGTCTGATTGCCTGATACCACCTTTTAGATTTTTAAAAAATTGTTCAAGGCTATAAAATCATAGAACCTGTGAGAAGCACATTACATTATCAGGGCATACTTGTGGGTTTGGCAGTTTAAATAACAGACATATATTCTGTAGAAAAGATACCCCAAGTGCTAAAAAGGAAAAGTGAAAAAGCAAAAAAGCAGATTTGCATGTTTGTGGTATTTGGCCTCATGCACCATTGATCAGTGTAAATATCTTTGACTTGTCCTAACGTTAGGATCAGTGGGTGTGAGCAACCTTCCCTCTCTCCTACTACTTTTTACTGTGTGTCCCATTCTTGAGAGCAACACTTAATTCAAGAGGATATTATTTAATTAGAAAACATACATGTACATTCATCACACTCCATAGAATATTACAACATAAAGAGTATATTATGTATAAATGTATATTATGGACTTTAGTTAATAATAAGTCGATATTTGACCATCAGTCGTAACAAATGTACCACACTAATGCCAGATAATAGGGGACATAAGTGAGGGGGAAAAGGGGATGTATGGGAATTCTCTGTACTTTCTACTTAACTTTTCTGTAAGTCTAAAACTACTCAAAAAATAGCCTTTTAATTAAAAAAAAGAAGAAAAACAAAAGAAAGATAGGGAAAGAAAAAGTAAAAGAAAAAAATCTCATAGAATTAGGATACTGAGTGCCGGAAGGGGCTCCATCCAGCACCTTATGGAGAAGTGCTGGGATGGTCTTGCCCTGTTCCCCAGTCCAGGTTCAGTGGGCTGGGTTTAGGTGTAACAATCTATTGCTCTTCACGCATCCTAGGGGATTCTGATGTATGGTCACATTTTAGAACCATGGATCTGGTTAAGAACCCTCACCAACAAATAACCTGAGCCCAGGTGTGGATGTCACCTGGCTCAGGCCGCACAGCTGGCGGGGGCCCTGCTGGACTAGGGTGTACGTCTCTCTCCACACTTCATGTTATCTCTACAACCTTCAGAGAGACCACTGCATCGTTTTAACCTAAAAATTTCTTGAAGCATAGATGGCACCATTTCTCCGATCTCTTAAAGAAAATATATGGATGATTCAGCCTGCCCCTTTGACTGGACTAGTCTTCAAGCTGCCCATCTGTGTAGGTGAAGATATTTTTATTAACAAAGGTGCTCAGTGGTTATTGATTCTAGAACATGTTATTCCAGTTAGACGTACTGATTCTTTTAAATGCTTTCTCTAGAGCAAGTTAGAATTCATTAAGTACAGGGGCCGGCCCGTGGCTCACTCGGGAGAGTGTGGTGCTGATAACACCAAGGCCACGGG
>NW_007731827.1:141988-145617 GCF_000696425.1 Galeopterus variegatus
ATCCCATATAGGGATGGCCGGTTAGCTCACTGGGTGAGCGTGGTGCTGACAACACCAAGTCAAGGGTTAAGATCCCCTTACCGGTCATCTTTAAAAAAAAAAAAAAATTCATTAAGTACAGATTTTGTGTGTTTTAATTATATCTATTCTTTTTTTATGAGAAAATATATTTATGTTTATATTATAAGACAAGTGTACAAACGTTTTCTTTAAATATTAACTTCGAATATATTTTTTCATTAAGAAATTCACATCTGCAACTAAAATTACACAATTAAATGTAAACATTTACAGTTTTCTCTTTTTTTTTTTTTTTTTTAATAGATGACCATTAAGGGGATTGTAACCCTTGGCTTGGTGTAGTCAGCACCACACTCAACCAGTGAGCTGACCGGCCATCCCTATATGGGATCCGAACCCGTGGCCTTGGTGTCATCAACACCGCACTCTCCCAAGTGAGCCACAGGCCGGCCCCTGTAGTTTTCTTTTTTTAAATGTAAATTTCTACCTTAAGAAAATAGAAAAAGAAGAGCAAAAACTAAACCAAAAGCAAATATAAGTAGGGAATAACAAAATAACAACGGAAATATATGACACAATTAAAAAACAATAGAGAAAATCAACAAAACCAAAAGTTGATTCTTTAAAAAGATCAACAAAATTTGCAAACCTTTATCTAGACTGACTAAGAAAAAAGGAGAGAAGACCAAAATTACTAAAATCAGAAATAAAGCACGGGCATTGTTACACTGTTGTTATGGTTCTTTCTGGTGGTAAGATTTATTTTCTTTCTCCTTCTCATTTGCATTTTTGTTCTTCCAGTGGGTTTTGTTCTTTCTTGTGTATTCGTGGTAGTGATTATCATTTCTCAGATTCCAGATGCAGGAGGACTTCCTTGAGGATTACTTATAGGGCTGGTTGTGTGGTGGTGAGCTCCCACAGTATTTTGTCTGTCTGGAAAACACTATCTCTCCCTCATTTCTGAAGAATAACCTTGCTGGGTACAGTATTCTTGGCTGGCAGTTTTTTCTTTTAGTATTTTGAATACATCATCCCATTTTCTTCTGGCCTGTAGAGTTTCTGTTGACAAGTCTGCTGTTAGTCTGATGGGGACTCCCTTACAGGTGACTTGACGCTTTTCTCTTGCTTCTTTTAAGATTCTCGCTTTGCCTTTGAGCTTTGCCAGCTGACTATAATGTGTCTTCGAGAGGATTTTGTTTGGGTTGAATCTGTTTGGGGATCTCTGAGCCTCCTGGACCTGAAGGTCTGTGTCTCTCCCTATACCTGGGAAGTGTTCCATTATTAGTTTGTTGAATTGGTTTCCCATGCTGTTTTCTTTCTCCTCCCCTTCCAGAACACCCATTATTCAAATGTTTATGTGCTTAAGGTTTTCTAATTCTCCTAGATTTTCTTTATGTTTTAAAATTCTTTTTCCCTCTTTTTTTTTTTTTTGTCTGCCTGGATTATTTTAGAAAAACTATCTTCAAGATCAGAAATTCTTTCTTCCGCTTGTTCTAGCCTGCTGCTTAAGTTCTTGGTTATGGTTTTTATTTCATTGAATGAATCTTTCAGTTCCATGAGTTCTGCTACATTCTTTTTTAAGGTGTTAATCTTTTTTTAAATTTCCTCCTTCCTGGAGGAAATCCTATCCTGGATTTTTCCACCTTGTTTCATTATGTTGTCTAACTGAATCTTCTTGTATCACAATGAGTTTCGTTAAGATTGTTGCTCAGAATTCCTTTTCAGTAATTTCAAGTGTTTCTTGCTCTATAGGGTCTGGTATTTGACAATTACTGTTTTTTTTTTTTTTTCGTGGTGTCATATTTTCTTGTGTTTTCATATTTCTAGTATCTATGTTGATGTCTGATCATCTGGTAGTACAGTTACTTCTTCTATTGCTCTGGAGTGGGCTTCGAGGAGACAGATGTCCTCCTCTTTTTCTGTTCTCCTCTGGTGACTCTCCTTGTGTCAACACAGTCGAGTGTTTGGTGGGCAACCTGCATGGTAGCTGTGACTACTGCTGTGGCAGCCATGGCCCTGGGCTCCTTTTAAGTTATGTCTATTTCTGTTAGGTATATGTCCCTTTTTTAGAAACAATTTTTGGACTTTTTAAATTTTGATTTTGTTACCAGCCAGCTGCCAAAAATTAAGAAAATAAAAAGATAAATTTTGATTTTACCATATAGAACACCTTCATGAACCCAAAGGAAGATATAGTAGAGCCATATTTCCTTGTCAGAAGGTTTGTGAAGATGAGATATTGCAGGAGGTTCAGGATTAAACTGCAGGAGGTGCTTTACTTTTGGGCTGTGTCTTGTGGAAGCCACCGGCTTCTCTTTCCCTTAAGGGAGACCATTGTTCAGTTTGGTTTAGGTAAAAGAGAAAAGGTAAAGGTGGAGATGGACTGGCTCTGGGAGGGGGTCTCCTCAGGCATCTCTGAAGCTGATGTCCCCTGTTCCCAACTGGTGGGGTCTTAGAGATAGGACTTTTCTCTCTGCTGTACCCAGGACAGGTACTGAGGCAGAAGCTGCTCAGATATCTCATCTACACAAGCATTAGCCCAGAGTGATTATGTTTATAAAATGTTAATCCCCTAAGACTTTGTTAATTATGATATTACTCTACTGAACTCATCTGTGGCTTTCTTCTATGTATACTTCTATTGCTAATTAAAATCACTATTGGGGGGAAATCACTTTTAGTCATTATTTTGTTTCCTGGCCTTTATATATTGGAGGGATTGGCCAACTTGGAAAAGCTAAGTACCACAGCACCAGTCGCCTTCTTGGTGGGTGTGTAGGGGTTGGGGGGGAATAGCTTCTCTCTCATGCTTTTGAACTTGGGTGCTGGTGACAAAGTGAGAGGAACTCCTAGCAGCTCTCCCACAAGGTGGGAAGGGTAGGAGGATGGTAGCAACACCAGTCAGAGAAAATGAACCTTCAGCCGTAGTAGGCTTGCGAAGCGTTGAACTAGGAGTGGGTTTCCCAGCAGTGGTGGTGGGTTGTTCTGAGTCATCCAGATATCTTTATTTATTTATTTTTTTCCTGATTCCTTTTATGGCTTCTTGATATGAGTTGCCAGATATCTGTCAGAGATTAAAGGTTCATAAAATGATCTTTCTTTTTTATTCCCTGTGAGTGAATGTTTACTTAGTTGTTACCATTGGAGCCACCACTTTAGGTAGAAATTGTGCCTAGGGGAAGGTCCCTGAGAAGTCATAAATATCTTCTCTGGATGTTAATAAATCCACTGTAGTAATATACTAGCCCTAGTTAAGTTTGAGTCCTTAAAGGAAAATTAGGTTTTAAGGACACAGATAGAAGCGGACTTCTGTCTTGGAGAACAGAGAAAAGAAGGGAAACAAAGCATGAAGAGATGTATGGATTTCTTTTAAAAGTTTTCCAAGGAAATGATTGATGCACATATACAAAAATAATTCTCTATTTATAAACAGTACGCATACATGAATATTTCTCTACTTATGAACAGTTGCCTGAGAAGTGACTTCTGGGGATTACCAGTAGATATTAAGTGAAAAAAACAAAGGGCAAAAGAGCATACACGAGGCTCCTTCAAATAGTTCGTGGAAAAATAGAATCCAAAGATAATAGTTCCATGAACTTTTGGAA
>NW_007731827.1:147517-148169 GCF_000696425.1 Galeopterus variegatus
GGACAGTTTGAACACCAAAATAATAATTATGGACAGTAAAGAATTATAAACCATTGGAAAAAATAGGAATTTATACATTCCTACTTATAACTAATCAATAAATAAGTGGGAAAAAGGGAGATGGTGCTTATGATGGAATGCACAAACTGACTAATAAATGTGGAGGGAATGCTGGGGCTGGGAAATCATCTTTTCAAAACCATCCTGGTAAAGGTTGGATCAGGTAGGACTCACCAGTGGATACCACATCTAGGAGGAAATCATGATGAAGGGCAGGACATTTGCATTGTCTTAAAATTTTTCCCCACAAATTGCAAGTTAAAACAAAATATACAGTGGAAAATCAGACAGCACCTTGACCGTGGGATCAAAATGAAATCATCAATGAGGGGCAGAGGACAGCCTGTGCCTCCAGATGTGACATCCCGAAAAGGACACAGCATCATGTCTATAGGGCATGTACAGCAAGCATGTACAACCTGAAATCGGTCATGAGGAAACATCAGATAAAGCCCAAAGGAGTGATGTTCTGTTTAAAAAAAAAAAAAAGAATTCTTGAAAAGTGTTACTGTTGTAAATGACAAAAAAAAAAAAAAGATTGAAAATCTTTCAGATTAAAGGACATAAAAGTAACATCTGATGACTCAAAGTA
>NW_007731828.1:0-514 GCF_000696425.1 Galeopterus variegatus
TGCTGGAGACAAGGTCCCCATCAGCCTGCTCCGTTCTGGCCCAGTGGGAAACGATCCCTTTTCTCTCCCTGGCTTGCCATGGTGTTGAGAGGCTGCACTGGCCCCTCACTTGAAATGAGGATTTGAGCCCTGAAAAGCTGAGCGTATACGACATAAACCTTCCCAGTCCCAGGGCAGAGGAGATGACTGATTTGAGGGGGCCTCCCTACTCACCCGTGGGAGCACAGGTGGCATCCATGGGAGAAACTCCAGGGTGCTGGTGACATCGGCATTCAGAGTGGGAAGGAAGGACCGTTGTGTGGGGTGGATGATGGGGCGGAAGGGCTTCAGTCATCCACCAGCTGGTTCTACTGGCAAACACGGGCTGGCAATCCTGTCTGGAAAGACACTGGGGAATAGGAGAGGAGGCCTTGGGAATGGTAAAAGATCCCGAGTTTTTATTCTTCCTTCCCCCACCTCCTAACACAGATTCCTGAGTTTCGTAGAGATGGTGCTGAATAAATAATACATTATT
>NW_007731828.1:988-1944 GCF_000696425.1 Galeopterus variegatus
GTCATCTATGTATTAGTATCTGGTCCCCCATGCATACGAGTTCTCCACTGAGAGTGTTCTCAGGTCCACCGCGTCCGCTTTTCTGTTTGAGGACTTTGTTAGTTTCACTTCACAAGCAGTAAAACGTCCATACACATCTAGAGGCCACTGGATAGAATATTTCACATAAATGCAAAGGGCAGTAGCATGATTTCATTAGCTTGTATACAGAACAGACTTTTAATGAGAATTTCTCTTAGCTCAGTTCTTTCCGCATTCTTTCTTAGGCATCTGATCATTCTCAAGGACTTTTTCAGAAAAAAAGAACTTCTGGCCTAAAACCTCCTGTGAACTCTACGTTCTGGAGAGATGCCTTTCCAGTCAGTATTCCTGCTGCTTTTTGTTCACCTGTCTGTGGGAGCAGGCATCACCTTGTTTAACGAGCATGGTATTTACTTACCTTTGCTGTCTCCTGCCCTGCGTTATGCATTCTTTTCTGTACTTGGCACCAAGGGCCTGGAACATGAGCAACACCTCAGAATGAATGAAAAGATAATGGAATAAATGAAGGATTCCACATCAACCAGCAGAAGCATAAAGAACAGTTTTTAGTTAGAACTGCACGTTAGGAGTTAGGCAGCTTTGGGTTGGAATGTAGCTCTGTCATTTAATAATTTTGGGGCCTTGAGCAAATCATATTATCTCTCTAGACCTCAGTGGTTTTACCTGTAATATGGGAACAACTACCAGAACATGCCTCACAGGCTGGCTTGTGAGGATCACGTGGGATCGTGTGCAGGGGACTCAGCACACGCTCTGCTGCACAGCGCTGAGCCCACGGCAGATCTCGGTGAAGAGAAGTAAGTACTTATTATGAGGGTTAATACATGAATGATGAATGTACGTTATTGCAGCTTTGAACTTTCTGGGTAGAACAACTGTATGTTTGGCCCTTGGCTGCTATTTGGCTTTGCCTC
>NW_007731828.1:3698-23558 GCF_000696425.1 Galeopterus variegatus
GTGGCGGTGGGGAGTTGCTGGGAGCGAGGCCCGGAGGGGAGGGGACGCCTGCAGAAAGGGGTGGACAGAGGTCACCTCTAAAACATGACTTCATCTCCACTTCGGCTCCACAAACACTGCCACGCTGGCTCCCAGGCCATGGCCAGACTGAGCAGGACGAGCTAGCGAGGCTGCAGACGTCCCGACACACGGACCCTCCCTCCTCTGTCCCAGGAGACGCACACAGGCCGTCTGACCCTGACCTCCTCTCCCTGTGACTTCCCCACTGTGCAAAGACCAGGCCCTGCTGGAGCTCCTGCCCGCCCGTGGCAAACGAGAGAGAGGAGGCCGCGTGCTGCAATTTTCAGGAAGCTAAACTGATCTCATTCGAAGAACTGCGCTCTCTTCTGATATGCCCTCCTCGTGGTTTGGGTGGTAAATATTCCCTTTGAAAAGAGGAGATGGGGGTGATGGCAGCTAGAAGGGCGTTCTGCTTCTGGTTGTTTTGCTTTGATTTGTCTCTAATGCTCTTACCTGGCACCATGAACAGCTTCCGTTGATTCTACAAGTATTGGGTTTTAAAATTTTGTCAGACTTCGAAAAACAAAAATCTACGAAACAGACTTCTCGGCAAACGTTTTTAAATGTGACCCTCGCGGGCTCCTTTCTGTTGTAGAAGAACGTCGGCCCAGATCAGCTCTGCTCTGACACCTGTGCCCCCACATCTGTCCACTTCCCAAGTATTCGGAGCAAATGCTTTTTGAGAAAGCTGTTTTCAGTACCGTGGAATTCTAAGGCGTTCAAGTATTTGTTAGATCAGTAGTTTTCTCATTTTTAAAAGCAAAAGGGCTGTGCTACGTAATCGTTTCCCGCAGAACCTCGGCGTGTACCACAGTGTAGACTAAAGCAAAGGAGCTCTGACTTCGGGGCAAGGGTGTCGGGCACTCAGAGCCCTGCCCCTGTCACCCTGGGGGAGTCTGGGCTCTTAGCAGCACCCAGTCTGAAGGCAAATGCCCAGGGACAGTCCCTCGTGTTTCTCTGGGCTGTGGGTGATGTGCTGGAGACAAGGTCCCCATCAGCCTGCTCCGTTCTGGCCCAGTGGGAAACGATCCCTTTCTCTCCCTGGCTTGCCATGGTGTTGAGAGGCTGCACTGGCCCCTCACTTGAAATGAGGATTTGAGCCCTGAAAAGCCGAGAGTATACAACATAAACCTTCCCAGTCCCAGGGCAGAGGAGATGACTGATTTGAGGGGGCCTCCCTACTCACCCGTGGGAGCACAGGTGGCATCCATGGAAGAAACTCCAGGGTGCTGGTGACATTGGCATTCAGAGTGGGAAGGAAGGACTGTTGTGTGGGGTGGATGATGGGGAGGAAGGGCTTCAGTCATCCACCAGCTGGTTCTGCTGGCAAACACGCGCTGGCAATCCTGTCTGGAAAGACACTGGGGAATAGGAGAGGAGGCCTTAGGAATGGCAAAAGATCCCGAGTTTTTATTCTTCCTTCCCTCACCTCCTAACACAGATTCCTGAGTTTCGTAGAGATGGTGCTGAATAAATAATACATTATTTTGTCATTGTTTTTCCTTTATTTTTATTTATAATAATACCAGTGTTAACAATTGTCGTGTTTTCTTTTTTTGTAAGAAAAATTTGCAGGTTTTTATGAAGGGGAAGAAATTGTGAACATTTGTGCATAATTGTTCTTCTACTTAAAGAGCTAAACGAAATCTTCGGGGATGTTATCTGTGTCCGACTTCCTTTCTAAGCACTGAGGACCAAATCCTAGAAGAAGTGACAGTTAACATCTGCTTAGCTTAAGACTGTTCTTGGAAGGCTTAGCCATCTCTCTCCTTGACTTATTGAGGCATGTACTTGGGTTTGATTTTTAGAAAATGCTGCTTTCCTCTGAACCTCACTGTGATTGATTTTAGGAGGAGGTGGTGGTTGTTGATGAGGATGAAGAAGGTGAAGGGAGGGAATCCCCACGTCTGCCTTCCCTCCCAACTGTAATCGTATACACATGTATATTTTAAAAATTAAAATGAAATTCGCTGTTCACCTTGACTCTAATGTCAATTCTTGAAAACTTATTGCATTGCTACTATTCCTGGAGATACCAAGACACCCTGTCTAGTTGGGGAGAAAAGCTTAGCACAGAGAAACTCACCCAGGCACAGAGCAGGACCGTGGGACTAAGTGCCAGGTTGGGGGCCCCGTCACAGCTCTGCCAGTCTCTGGGTAAGCCGTGTAGTAGGAAGGGTAGGGAGAGACCTAGGCCTGTGCCTTGATGGGATGATGGAAATAATCAGGGACAGCATTCTGGACAGGAGGACACAGAAAAGAAAACCCAGAAGCAGAAGAAAGGCACCGTTGGGGTTCACTGGGGAGGTCGAGTCAGGTTCTGACTTCAGCAGAGGGGCCTTGTCTGGGAGAAAGGAAGCGAGCTGATAAGCCGAGGCCACATTACGGTGCCCTTCATGTCTAAGCCTACAGGGGCCATTGGCACTTCTCCATTCCTGTGACCAATCGGTCATGGCACTCCATGACCTTCTCTGTGGCTCTCCATTGGCCTTCGAGAGAAAATTTCTGCTCCTATCACAGGCCAACATATTTAGATTTGATATATAGGAACTGGGGGGACACTGAGTGAAGAACAGATGAATGAAGAAGACGCAGGTCCCCAAGCTTCCCAGGTACCATTGATTTCAACCTTCCCTAACCCAATTACGTGTTAAGCTGGAGATAGACCTGATGGGCAGGACACTGGTCTGCAAATCCTAGGACTTATATTCGAGGTCCAGTTCCACCACTAACTCCCCCTTCTGTGCCTCATTATCCTCATCTGTAAAAGACTGAAATATGGGCCGGCCTGTGGCTCACTCGGGAGAGTGCGGTGCTGATAACACCAAGGCCCCGGGTTCGGATCCCACATAGGGATGGCCGGTTCGCTCACTGGCTGAGTGTGGTGCTGACAACACCAAGTCAAGGGTTAAGATCCCCTTACCGGTCATCTTTAAAAAAAAAAATAATAAAGACTGAAATAGATGACGGGTAAGGTCTGTCCCGACACTGCCTTTTTAGAATCCTACAGATGCCAGCAGAAAAGCAGCCAGGCTGAGCCTTGGGGAGGAGCTGAAAGGCAGTACAAGCCCAGGCAAGCCACCGAGGGGAGGAGGGAGCTGAGGTTCTGGCCAACCCACACTGCGTCTCGACAGCTCCCGAATGACTGGAAGTCAGTGGCATTAGATGCTGTTTGTGTTGGATGAACCACATGGTGCAGAACATGTGGTTTCGGCGCCTCGAGGTCTCGTGGTAGGAAGTCGATGAAAAGCCTCATCTGGAAACAGCTTTCTCTAAGGATCAAGGCTTGTGGGAAAAGTGTGTATGTCATTGTTTGCCTCCCTCTAAATCACCCTGGCCTCGTCCTCAGCTTTGTGTGGCCAGTTTGGCAGATGTCCCCACCCAAAGGGACTTCACAACAAAGCAGCCTTTCTAGTCGATGACGTTCCCTGCCTCCCCATCTGCCTGCTCCTTTGGCCTGTAAGGGATGGATTTTGGAGACACGAGGTGAGGCAGGATGAGGTCACGGCTTCACACAAGGGAGAAGGGTGCCTTCCCTCATGCACGGAGCTGCACGCCCTTTACCCAGGGAGCAGACCTGAGGTTCGGACCCCATTTGCCACGTTGATATCAGGAGATCAGCTCTGGGGAGCCAGCTTGCCGGTGGCTCCAGTGAAACTTCAAGAATGCAGATAAGGCCAGGAAGCTTGGAGCCATGGTGTGTGAGTGTCTAGCTGGCATTTTGCGGCCTGCCTTGGCTTAATTTAATAATTTATTTGTATTCCTGCAGGGACATGGCATGATTCTGTGCTTCTCTCCTGAAATGCGCCTTTTCTCAAGCTCCCTACACGTCCAATCAGGGGCCAGATACGCAAGGCTCCAACTGAGGAATTTGACAGGACAGGAACGACGTCTGTCTTTCAATTTCCTGCTGTTAGAAAGCTCTTTGACTGAATGCTAAGCAGAATAAACATTGCCGTCTACTGTCACTTTTAAAATGCAGTCACACGTTGCTTAAAGGCAGGGATATGTTGTGAGAAATGCATCGTTAGGTGCTATTGTCACACATGAACATCAGAGTGCACTTACACACACCTATATGGTACAGCCTGTGGCTCCCAGGCTACAAACCTGTACAGATGTTACTGTACTGAATATTGTAGGCGACTGCAACACAGTGCTAAGTGTTTCTGTCTCTAAAAGTATCTAAACATAGAACAGGTACAGTAAAAATACAGTATAAAAGATAAAACATGGTACATGTTATACAGTGCTGACCATGAATGGAGCTTGCGGGACTGGAAGCTGCTCTGGGTGAGTCAGTGAGTGAGCGTGAAGACCGAGGTCACTGCTGTACCTCCATAACCACTGTACACTTGGGCTGCACTAAATTTATAAAAAACATGAAATAACTGCACTACAACATTAGGGCAGCTATGACATCACTAGGTGGTAGGACTTTTTCAGTTCCATTTTAATCTTACGGGACCACGGTCACATATGTGGTCCATTGTTGACTGAAGCGTCGTTCTGAGGTGCATGACTGTACATCTTGGAAACATGTGGCTAGAGACAGGAAAGGGGAAAACTAAACATTGCTTACTGACATTTTGCATCTCATTGTTCTAGGATGACCAGGGCTCCGTGGCCAGAAATGAGGAGCTGGGATTAAAGGAGCTGAACCGTTCCCACCCCTCTCTAGGGTTGGCTTTGTTGTATCCATCCACCCATCCATTAATCTATACATCCTTCCTTCTGTCCATCTGTTCATCTGTCTTTCCATCTTCTCATCCATCATTTACTCATTTGACTGTCTGACAAATACTCCTGGAGGGCCCCTCTGTGCCCAGCGCCAAGGTTGCCATGGTGAGCAAGGCGGATCCGACCTCTACCTTCAGGAGCCCGCAGCTGGAAGGGGCAGATGTTTGGGGGAGCTGTGTTGGTGGAGACTCTCCTGAGGTGCTGAGGGGCAGGTATGGCTGGTTTTCTGTAGACAGAATAGATTGCTTGGGGATGCACTGCTCACTGTTCAGAGTTTCTGGTCTTTTAGAAACCAAGGAATATTTTCTTGCAGCCATACAGCTTTTGATTCTACCTCAGGATTTTGATATCTAAGTTGAGGAAAAGGCTAAAAGAGTAATGCACACAGATGGAGTCTTGTTGACCCTCTGTCTTTCACTGCGATGGATTGATTTGGAGCTGTCCAGCTGGGCACTTGATGTGATCTCATGAGACTTATCTTTCCCTAAACTGCAGATAATAATATTCACTCTTCTGCATGTTGTTATGAGAATTGCCTGAGATAACATGCACCGAGTGCTTGGCACAAGGCCTGCGGTATTACAAACCTTCAGGGTTGGAACAGTGCTCTCCTGCCTTCGTGAGCGTTGCTAGTGCTGTCAGTAAAAGATTTGGACTTTATGCATTTTACATTTTTAGCAAAAATTGAGTTCCTCACCATGCTTTCACATAATAACAAACAATCAAGACAGGGTTTAAGCAAAGTAATGATTATATTTCACATAATAACTTAGAGATAGGACCCCAATTACTCTGTAATGGACATTAGCATTCTTCGTGTGTGCATGTGGGTGGGAGGAGGTGGAATATAGGTAGATGTGATTTCTGGGACATAAATATGGCTTGGCTCCCCTTAAAATTTCCTAAAATAGCACTGAATTATACCTGAACAGTTGAAAAGTAGTATCATTTCTGAGTACAAGGGTGGGAAAAAATAGGTTTCTTTCCAGGTAGACATGTGAACTACGCAGCTTTGGAAGAGAATAGGGGGGAGAACCTGGTACCAGAGGAGATCAAGCATCTGTGCCCACAAAGCAGAAAAGACTCAAGCACGGGCTGCTGTGGGCAGAGCAGTTCTGGTGCTCCAGGCCCGCGTTTTCCTCTCTGCAGTGGGTGGCATTTCCCCTGGGGGGCAGATACTCCACTCACAGGGCAGATGTCAGTGCATGTAGCTCCCTCCCCACCTGCATGATTTTTAGGGAGGCTGTCTCCCTTTCTGTAAGAAGCCCCAAGGCACCTCAGAGAGAAAGTGGCTGGAAAGCGAGCATACGTGTGCCCACCTTCGGGCCCAGAGCTGGGTGCTGGGCAGAGCCGGCCTCGCTCCAGCACAGCAGCAGGGGACCCCGGCCTGCTGCTTCTTTTCTTTCTTTCTCCCTAGTCCTCAAAACCCCTGAGAGTGTTGTGTCATAGTTTTACTCTGGGTGCATCCCACAGTGTGATTGCATTAGCGTCTTATGGCTGTCGTAACAAATTACCACGAACTTAGTGGCTTACATCAACACACATTTCTGATGTCATGGTTTCCAGAGGCCAGGAGTTCAGGCATGGCTTAGTTGGGTCTTCTGTGCTAGGTCTCACAAGATCGCTGTCCAGGAGCTGACTGGGCTGCATTCTCACCTGGACGCTCGGCTGGGGCAGAGTCCACTTGCAAGCCCATCGGGTTGCTGGCAGAGTTCACTGCTGTGCAGCTGTAGGACAGAGGGGCCTGGCTTCCTGCTGCTGCCGGTGGAGGCTGCCCTCAGCTCCTGGAAGCTGCTTGTACTTCCCTGGCATGTAGGCCTCCTGCACATGGTCTCTCACCTCATCAAGCCAACAAGGACAGTCTCCAGGGTAGATCCACAGGCCAGACAGAGACTTTAATAATATAACAGAACCACGGAGTAGCATCCCGTCGTCTCTGCTACATTCTATTGGTTAGAAGCCAGTCACAGGCCCCACCACCCACACTCAAGGGGAGGGGGTTATACGGTGTGGAGGCTGGGGTGGGGGGTCATGGGGCCACCTTACAGTCTGTCCACTGCTATGACCTCCGTATTTTTCATGTTTCAGCAGGTGTTCTACCGGCAAAGAACAGCTGTAAGCTCTCACCCCAGGGTGTCTGCGTCACCCAGTCCCCTTCTAGATGGTGTCCTCCCCTATTCCCTCCTCTCTTCTCCAGGACCTGGTCCTCAGCCTCACCCCCAGATCTTGTCCTCCACGGACGGGCTCAGCCATCTTTCTGGCACTGTCTTCTATCCAGTCACCACAAGACCTCTGATGTCACCTCAAGTCCCCCCTTCTCCCTGACTCATGAGACCATCTTCCAAGTCCTGTCAGTTTTAGCTCCTGTCATCTCTTATATCTGTTCTCTCTTCTCTTCATCAGCACCGAGACCAGCTTAGTCTAATAGCTTTTGTCCTTTTCTTGAACTACAGGAGCCCCCACCCAACCTCCCAGCCTCCAATTTCACCTCTGCAAATCCCTTCTCCTGTCCCATCTTTCCCACCATCTCCCTTTCACGCTCTTTCCCCCACAAATCCAAGCCATTCGTTGATTTCCCTCAGCTCCGTGCTATTTCATACCGCTGTGGCTTTGCACACCCTGTTTTATTTCTCCAGAATGCTCTTCTGCCACCCGATCTCTGCCATTTGCCTGTCTAGAAAACACCTGCTCATCCTTCAAAATCTGGTCAAGATCCTCTGGGAAGCTTTTCTTGACTACAGACAAAATCATTTTCTCCCCTAACTCTCTTTTGATTCACTTCTACTTATTTTTTGCTTGTGTTTCTTTTGTACAAACACAGCTGAGTGTGCCGTGCCTTGCACTGCTGGCGTGCAGGCAGCACTCTGGCCCTGCCAGGCATGAGGAAGGCAAGCGCAGGTGTTTGTCCTCATCTTCCCAGCGTGAGCTGTGCAGCCCAGTGCATGCGATCAAAAGGTGCTGCCAAGCTGAACCAGTACTTCTGAAAGTATTTGGGAAGCTTTGGGAAAGTTTTCAAATTCTATATAATATTGTAACTCTTTTACGTGCCGTCACACTTCGGGATTCAGTGGGCTCTCTGGTGCCATTTTTAATCCTCTCCCCGTAGTCTTTCCTCAGCTAGTACTCAATTATTATCAGTTCTCCTTAGTAGAGTTCAACAGGAATGAAGAAACAAACTACATGTTTTTTAATGAGGAGTTTTTATTGCTTTCCTTTCCCAGTGTTATCTCAATCCTGTGACCACAGAGAGCATTCTGCAACAAAACCGCGCTTTCAAACCAGCATTCAGCCGGCAGAGTAGAAATTCGACTGTCTCCGAACGCTGGCCTTTTCTTTCCTTTCTCCAAACAGTGGCAAGAAGGACATCTTTGCCTCAGTCTCTTCCCACGCTCAACACTTGCTGCTTTGCAGCAGCATGGCAGTGCAGCCTGTGGCTTCTGTCTCAGTGGGGCCATGTGGCTCAGGGGTGGGGACAGGCACCCTGGACGGTGGTGCAGGGCACACGTGGAGTTGCTGCACGTGGCAGCCTCCTTCAGCACGTGGATGCTGGAGCCTGAGCCCTCCTTTGACCCCAGCTACATTATTTACAGCTCATATCACCCAGAGCAAGTGAGCAGGCTCTCCATGCCTCAGTTTCCTCCCCTGCAAAACAGGCCCAATGCTAGAACTGTCCTCAAAGAGTTGTTGTGAGATGCACATAGACCGTTTTTCACATTCTCACATGATCAGCCTTCTGCACGCACAGCGAGGTAATGATCATTACCCCAGGACTTAAGTTCCACTTCTCTGAAAGGACATCGGGTGAGGTATCATATCTTCTGAAACTGGTCCTCCGCATTTTTAAGATGCAAACTTTCAGAAAAGATACCAAGACAAAAAGAAAGAGAAAAAGAATTAGTTTCTCTAATACAACTTTTTCTAGAAAAACCTTTATCAAATTTGCTTTATTTTTCTTACCCAACAGTATAGGCAGTATCTCCTGCTTCTGATATTTCTTTTATTAAAAAAATCACTTTCCCAGAGTTCTAAAGGTTTATCTGAATTAAAAGATTCTCTCCACCTTTATTATGCTAGATTGTTTCTTGACTTAAACTCACTCTTCACACATCGACCGAATTCTTCCATGTGCTGTGGGAGCTTGGCGTTTGTTTTTGCTCTGTCCTTCCCTGGACAGCGTTAAGAAGGTTTTAACGGGCTGTTTTGGGTCTTTTTCTGGAGAGTCCCTTGTAGAGCCACCCGTGGGAAGAGGTCAGCATGTGGACATGCATGTGCATCTGAGCCAAGGTGTGGGAGTGAAGACACAGTGACAGTGTGCTGTGTCACAGGAGGACGGATGCAGGCAGATGAAAGCAAATAGCCAGGAAAGAGTCCCCTGAAGAGAGTGTCACTGAATAGCACTGATAGCTCTGTGACCGAGTGTGCCCAGCCGTTCTGACTCGCCCACTCACCTTCCATCCCCAGGACAAAGAGTCACGGGAAGGGACTCAATCTTATGGAGGACCGGTCACGTCCGAGTGCTGGGCAGGGAACATGCAAGGACCTTATTTCCCTCCTTAACCCTGGGAGGCCGGGGTGATGTCCCTATTTCTTCAGTCAGAACATTGTGAGTTTTCAAAAGTTACACTATTATAAAATGGGAGAAAATAGGCTCAAACACAGCTATCTCCGACAGCAGTGTCTGTTTTCATATATAATGGATTCATCGTAGCTGAAATAAACAATTTAAAGAGCCTGTGCTGCTCAATGCAGGAGGCAATCAAGCGTGGGAACATATGTCCTCTTTCTGGAAGTCTTTGGACTGTCACTCTCACAGGCCACCAAGATAATTTCCTGAGTACTTGGTAGTTGTTAGAGGAGTTTAAAAAAAATCTGTTAGACAACTTTTCCAAGGAAACGCCTATCAGCTAAAATGATTTGAGATAAGGGTAAGCAGATATCCAAACAGACCACCAAGGAGCCAAGAAGCCTAAGGACATCTGGAAGGATTTGGACAGGTATGAAAGAAGAAGGGGGACAGGCGGAGTCAGATTTAGGAAGCCACAGGCAGTACCGACACCCATCAGAGAGGTGGGATTGTTCGTGCTTCCGTTTCATTCATTTAGAGTCAGAGACTGACAATGCTGCGTGGAAAACGCCCGCTCAGAGAACAGGGAGAGAGGGCATTCTTCCACCGCAGGCTTGTATTATTCTCGCTGTCACATAGCGAAAGGCAGAAGCAGGAGGGGTGGGACAGGCTGACTGCATTCCTCCTGGTCAGGAAGCACGGGCCAGCGCGGTGGCATGGAAGAGGCTCGTGGAAGTGTCCCCTGCCTGCACTTCAGCTGCACCCACACAGCAGCTGCTGGGGTAACGGAAGCTTCCAGCAATCCCTCTGTCGTCAGAACAGAAGAGGAAGTCTGGAAGTCCAGAATTTCCAAGGAAATCTCACTTTTACATTTTATAAAGCCTCTTAGCAACTAGCTACGTTTATATGATCTCCGTTTTACATAGCAGCTTTGAATCATGTATATTTTTCACTGGAATCTAATTATAGAATGACCAAAATGACCGATGACACTGTACGTACATCATGACCAAGAAGCTAATAGCTTGTAGAAGTGTTGATATTTCTACTCTCAAACTAACGATTGAGTCACTTGGTTGCTTTATTCAGGGCTCTTAGCAAAAGGGAGGGTGTTAAAAAGATTCCATCAATAAGTTCCAGGGAAAAGTTTTATCAGCAAACATAATTTTCAAGTACTAACAATCTACACATCAGATGACAATTGTAAGTGAAACTTCAGTACCATTAATAGAGGTGTTTGCAGAAACACAGTCAACTAATGAACATTGACTGCAACGTTCATTAACTCAACCTATATTTATTGAGATATTTAAAAATATTTAAAAATTAAAAAAATCCCCAATATATCTTTTCCCAAATCGCATAAGCATGAGGCTTAGCATAAATTGTTGCTTTTGATTTTAAATAGATTTTCAATTTAATTTATTGGAAAGCTGGGATAACTTCATGGTTTGTTACCATTTTATGAATGACACCTAGCAAATATTGGGAATTCAATAAACATGTTAAATTAAATTGTCTTATTGAATAATAGGAAATCTGCAAACAGAAGTGTGCTTTTGAGTGCATTCCAATTTGCTGCAGTATTCATTGTGTGTAGAAATTTACGTGCACAGGTGCGAAAGTACAGTCAGAAATTAATCGCTTTTAAACTTTGTGTAACTGTCTTAACAGGCTACATTTAATTTGTAATTAACAATATGGGAGAGGGGAAGAATCTGCCTAATGCGATGCAGAGAGTCACAGCGTGTGGTTGAACAGTAGTTCTAGACTTTGATGAAGTCGTGTCTGCTGTATTAGCCAGGAAAAACCTATTATTTTGTGACTTGCACAGACTAGAATATTACTGGGCTGGAGGATTGGGTGGTGTGGAAAGAAGTGATAGCATATAAATATTTGACCTCAAGCACACTTTTAAAATGTGATGGTGTTGATAGTCCTTTTTGTTCAGGTTGGCCTTGTTTCTTCCCTCCATTTTTTTATTTATTTTTGAGGACAGAAATGGCCAAGTGATGATGACTCCTCATCAAAAACTCAGATTTTGCTGGCATTACACACGCAGATTGAATTGTGAGCCTTTCATCTGATTCCAAATAACATACATTAAGAGGTTTGTTGTCACGATTCCAAAGGAAGGGAGATGGCAAGAAGGTTCTCTGTTTTAATTTGATTGATTAGTGGCCTACATTCTACATGGCATGCCTCTAAAAATACAGAAAATCACCCCTTCCCAGGTTAGAAATGAGCATAAAATAGCTATGTTAGGAGGACATGAATATTATAGCTGGTATTAATTGAGCTGTTACTATGTCCAGTCACCCGTTTATCTCATCAGATCCTCACCACAGCCGTCTGAGGCAGACATTGCTCTGGGTAATGTTAGGAGGACATGAATATTATAGCTGGTATTAATTGAGCTGTTACTATGTCCAGTGTGACACTGAGCAGGTCACCCGTTTATCTCATCAGATCCTCACCACAGCCGTCTGAGGCAGACATTGCTCTGGGTATCCCTGCTGTGTAGCAATTTGCCCCCAACTTAGATGTTCAAAAAACACCCCCCTCACTTTTTGTTTTGTTTAAGGGCATTTGAAACGTGTTTTCATGGACCCATAACTGAAACGATCTTGGGTGGAGATATGCACGCCCCAGACTGTTGGCCCCTTTACTCCCCTGACTCCATGCACCAAGTGTGATCTCCAGGGCAGGCGGCTGGAAAGGCCCAGGTGCCCAGGGATCATGCAGGAGGTGACCTTGCAGCTCAGCACGCCAGCTGGGAGCCCCGAGGGAAGCACGTTTCTTCCTCCCCAGGGAAGCCAAAGTCCTGCCCTGGGAGTGGGATCTGACACTGCCTCCCCGCCGACCCTGTAATCCTGGCCTGCTGTGACAGGAGGCATCGTGGAGGGCAGGGTTGGTGGCCAAGTGTCAGTCAATGGGTTTTCCATTCCAAATATATTTCAACCCTATATCTACTGGCTCAGAACCTCTAGGGGCAGGGTCTGGGAACCTGTGTGTTTAACCAGCATTTCCAGGAAGACTTTTATGACCAGGCAAGCTTGGCAAGTCCTGACGTGGGCCAGTGATTTTCAAAATTCTTTTTAGCAGCAGAACTTTTTTGCAAAGGAAAGGTTTGCAGAACCCAGGGCTGCACCAGGTGAAGCCAGGGAGGGGCCCCTGCCCAGGGAGGCTGAGAGTAGATGCCCTCCCAGGCCCAGGAGACAAAAGCCAGAGGACCCTGCAGTTACCTGGAGACACTGCCTGGTGATGTGGTTGCCTGGCCCTGACCTCTGCCTGGCAGGCAGCACTGGTACAGGTCCCCATCTCCCGTGCCTGGACTGTGACTCAGCCTGTGACATAGGCTCCCTGTCTGGGTAACCCTGGATCAGCCTCTGCAGGGGCTTCCCCTGCTCATGTCTATCCAGAGTCTCAGGCCAGGCTCTGCTTCCTTCTGCTCCTCCTCTTCCTCTCCCCTCTCATCGTGCTGGAGTCTCCAGACCAAGGCTCAACACTATGAAACCAAAGCACACGTGACCAGCTCAGCCCAAGGTGTAGTCCGGGTGGCTATCCATGGTCCAGGCTGCATCACGCTGCCACAAGGTTGTGTCCACCCAAAGGGGGCATCTTTTCCTAATCAGGGCACAGAGGATAACCCACTGAAGGGAAAATGCCAACTTCTAGATTATGTGGAATATAGTTCATAGCAAATTCTTTTTGGCAAAAGGTGGGGCCAGATGGCAAAAATAGACCACGGACCTGAATGAAATCAGGGTTGGTCTAGGGAAGGTCAAGCAAGCAGTGTAACGGGGGAAAGTGAGTCGTGGGTCTCAAAGACAGGCCGTGAGAGAACGGTTCTTCCTCGAGCCATTTGGAAGGACTTTGACAGCAGTATCAGTCCTGGTGAAATGAGAAAAACATTTTTAAAAACAGATGCTTCTTATTTTTCAATGATCTTTCAAAATCTTACCACATGACCATGCAGATGTAATGTGGTCGGGGGTTGGGGGATGTCCTGCCTAAGAAGATGAGACAAGCAACTCGGTCACAGCCTGTTCGAATGGTACAGTCAGTGCAGCTATAGCACGTGTTTTGAAACCACAGATTTGTTCCAATGCAATTGAGGTATCAGGGAACAACTTGGGTGTAACGTGTGCAATTTTGTCCAGGAGAAAGACAGGTAAATGCGGAAGACTGCAGCAGCCGACATGAGCTGGGTTGGGAACACACAATCACGGCGTGCACACATCTCAGGTACCTACCAGCCACCCAAGCTCAGCACGTGCGTCAGGAGCCACGCACGTCCACACCCATATGGCAGCCTTCTGCTTGGTTACAGATGACCCTCCCAGCACCACTTCTCAATAGCCCCACGGGCTGCAACTCTTCCGACGCCCACTCTCACAAGCAAATCTCAAGTCCCTTTCAAGGTAGAGCACCATGTTTATTGTGGTGTTTCTATATATATTTAACCACTTACCATGTGTAAAACTGTACTGTCATTTTTACTAGCTCCTATCATTCTTTTTTTTAACATGTCACTCCAGGCCTGCGAGGTAGACCATGGAGGAGAGGCTGAAAATAACCCTGGGGTTGCCCACACCAGAGCCCTAATGCCAGCAATGGACGAATTCCAGCCAAGGCTTGAAGGAAAAGCAAGACAGAGGGGGCTTTGCGCAAATGGATTTTTTTTTTTGTCTTTGATGTAAGAAGTCAGAAAAGCAGCAGAGCTTAAAGCCCAGGAGATGTGGGTGTGCAGGAGGGGGAGGGGACCACGGGGACAGGGGTGCTCAGAACGCAGCAGAGCCGGATGCAAGGGCGGCTGTGGAGGCCGAGGTGGACTGTGCCAGCCAGTGGCTGCAGCGGGGAGCCACCGTGCAGAGACCAACGGGGCAGGGACGCTGCGACAGGAGCGCCAAGTCTTACAACCCAAGAAAACTGTAACTACGCATGTTGAATTCTTCTTGTCTGACCAGCCAGCCAGCGCGATTTTACCTTGCCTTAGGTGAGTGAGTTAGCGACCGACTCTGCATTTGTGACTTTTCTCTGAGCACCGAGCCAGGCATTGCGCTAGCCTCTCTGTGTTACTTCCCATCTTCACAACGAGCTCTGGAAGAGAAACATCACCACCCCACTTACAGCGCAGCACACTGAGGCTCACAGGGACAAAGCAACAAGCCCAGGCCACATACTAATCAAGCGGAGGAGGTGGGCGTCCAACACCCCTGTCCTGCCTCCTGTGCCCACAGGGTGTCTCCCCTGGAGTGCACCCACAAGCAGCTGGTTTGGGCCAGTTTCCTTTTTGCCTTCGCTCGTTAGCTACCAGCTCATGAATGCAACTTCTTTAGCTGACCCCAGGTCTGATGCACCAGGGTTGGGGCCCTTTTCTCTTATTTACTAACCTGAAAACATTTTACACGTCCTCCAGTCTGTGCCAGGTCAGGTTCTTCATCTGTGTATTAGACAAAGCTGGCGTACCCACGAGAGGAAAATGAATGCTGCAACATTCAAAGGAGAACACAGAATTTCTCTGTACTTTATGAACTACCATACGTGTGTTGAAGAAAACAAACAAAATGTCTTCCTGAGTAGTCGTCCATAAACCAGCACTGAGGCCAACTCAAATCGGGCAGCACAGAACTTCCCCTAACTCACACTTGCGCGCATGCACACGCACACCCCAAGATGACGTTTCCCTTTTGAGTTGAGCTTTTTTTCTTTCAAAGTCATCCCTGATGCTTATTAAGTCTGATCTTGCCCACATGAAATGTTGGGGAGACAAAGACATAAAATAAGTGCTATGAAGAAAAATAAAACAGCATAGGGGGCCAGAAGATGCTGCGGTGGGGGTGCTAGTCCATGCAGGGTGGTTGGGGAGGCCTTTCTGAAGAGACACCATTTGAACCAAGACCTGCATACAGTGCAGAAAAAGGCCATGCATTTTCTGGGGAAAGTGTCAGGCAGAGCAGGTTCTGGGTGCCGTGAGGGTGAAACAAGACGGTGCATGCCATGCTCAGCTCACTGCACGCCTTCCCTGCAACAGATGTGCTGCACTGGAGCCCACACAGGCCGCTGGGGCGTTGTTGAATGAAAACCTAGTGTGGAGTCATTAAGGTGGAGTAGGAGCACAGACTGGATGTTCTCCTTGTGTCTCACTCCTTAGACAGAACGTCTCAGTATCTGTATCGTTGGTCCAGTGTCATAATTTCATTCATGTCTCTGGGCTGCTGATGCGTTTACCTAGTTCTTCCAGAATGTACCTACTGTTTCCAGGTATGATCAGAACATCTTTGAAACATTTGGGCCACTTTTCATCCTGGCCTTCAACCCTTGGCTATGAGAGTCATGTCAACCAAAGATCCCCTCCTGAAGATGATCCATATATTTAATTTTTTAACTCGGCCTATGCCTGGGTTCTATGTGGCCATTCTACTGAGAGTCCCAAATTGAATTTGTATGGATTGCTCATGTGAAAAGCCTTTTAGAGAGAGTGGTGGGCAGACGTGTGGGGGTGGGAGGGAGGTTCGGCCTGTGCTGGGTCTGACTTTGCGTAGACTTGCCCATCCTTGCTCTCTCTCTCATGCTGCCTGTCCCCTCCTACACTTCACTCCATTGCACGAATGCTGGAGGTGAAGCGAAAGTGGATACTCTCTGGAGAGAGGATTCCAAGAAGCACGATGGTAGCCAAAGACTTAAGTAAAGTCGGAGCAGGTAGAGGACACAACCCTCTGCTTCGGGCTAGTGAAGATGATATAGAACAAGAAGCTCCGGGAGCCCCTGCACCTCCTCCTCTCCTCGCCGGTGCATGCACCTGAGTCATATCAGTTTTCTCCCTCACCAAACGTCAGCGGTTCAGGCACATCTGTCCTCATTTCCTGTGACAGCTGGGGCTCTGGTGGGACCTGGAGGAAAGGCAGCGGGAAGAAGAGCGAGGTCCTGAGCTGGGTGCCCCCCAGGACCAGCCCCCCAGGAGTGCGGGAGGATGTGTGTTCATGGGAGACGTTAACAGCCCTGACCCAGCCCAGAAAGGTGGAAATTTCATTTCATTAGATGACTCCCCAGAGGTTAATTCTGGGGGAGTGCGGGAGGATGTGTGTTCATGGGAGACGTTAACAGCCCCGACCCAGCCCAGAAAGGTGGAAATTTCATTTCATTAGATGACTCCCCAGAGGTTAATTCTGGTGCCTGGGGCAAGACAGCATCTGTCATCTTGACACTTTCCCATTGCTTGTCAAATCTTAATAGTCCTCCTGGGCTTCTTCAGTGTCCTACTTTTGGGTATCTGTTCCTCTGGTGAAAGTCTTGTTGCTAGAGATTGTTAAGAAATATTGTAGGAGCAGCTCAGGTCCAACTTTTGGAAACATATTCTGTCACTATGGAACGTAACGGGAAGAGTTGCCGACCGTGTACGTCTGCACGGGCTTAAATCCCAGCTCTCACGTGGGATCTGACTGGGCTCAGTCTCATGGACTGTAGAATGGAGAAAGTCACAGCGAACGCCTGAGTGCTGTCATAAGGACTTGTACTAGTCAGTTTTTGTTGCTTATAACCAAATACCTGAGACTGGGTGATTTATAAAGGAAAATGAAATTTATTGCTTACAGTTTCTGAGGCTGGGAAGTCCAAAGTCCATCTGGTGGTGGCAACAATGATGCAGGAGTCTCATATTGGAAGACAGTGGAAGCAGAGAGAGCAGAGAGACAGACAGACAGACTCTCCTCTTTTAAAGCCTCAGAACAATGCCCCTGACCACCATTTTTAATCCATTTGCTACTGCACGGTCCTATAATCCAATCACGTCTTCAAGGCTCCACCTTTCAATTACCATAATAGGATTTCCCACCATCTTAACTGTCACAGTGGGGGCTAAGTTTCTAATACATAAAACTTGGGGGACACAATTCAAGCTTCAGGGAGTTTTGGGGAGACATGATTCAATCCACTACAGGAATGAAGGAGGATTTATGTGCTACCTATAAACCACAAGTCAGTCCGCACATGGCAGCTGTCAGTCTTACTGATATTCCATTTCCTCTCCTTGTCAGGTTACCTCTCCGTTTAATCAGATCAAAACACTCCTGCACAGAAGGCAGCAAACTTGAGTTTACATGCAAGGAGGCAGCTCCTAGAACCACTTTCCTTCTTGGGAGAGATTGAGACTTGGGCTCCAGAGGAGTGTGTGGCAGCAGCCCTAGGCACACAATTTATAACTTCCCAGTAGACTCCAAGCAAGGCTGCCAAATTTTGAAAAGAAAGAAAGAAAGAAAGAAAGAAAGAAAGAAAGAAAGAAAGAAAGAAAGAAAGAAAGAAGGAAGGAAGGAAGGAAGGAAGGAAGGAAGGAAGGAAAAATTTTTAAAAAGCACAAAATTCAGGACACGTCTGAAATTTAAATTTAATGGGCATCCTGTGATCGTGTGTTTTATTTGGCGACCCTAATCCAGGGGCATTTATATCCTCACATTTGGCCTTTTATGGTCTGTACGTTAGTGTGTTTGTCTTCTGCTCCATATGCAAATAAAATTCCATTTTGGAAGAAGTTTATAACACGGCGTGACTTGGGCCAAGGCTGGCTGCATGACGCACCAGCTGCGGGTCGCAGGCACAGTGCCTTACCTCTCTGAATCCGTTTCCTCATCCGTAAAAACTCCTGCCTGCCTGTTTAACAGAGTTGTTAGATGAGTGGATGAGACATAAGGCGTGACCCTTCCATCGTGTGTGGACGCATTCACTAAGCACTGGTGTCCTCTGCGCAACAGCACACACGGCATTTCCATTTACTTAGGGCTGTAATATGTGAAACACACTAGAAAACTTTCAAAGTCAAGACAGACTGCAGGGATGAATTCAACCCGCCTATCAAGCCTGTCATGTCAGGTTAATTAGATGGGTCTGACAGAAAGCTTGTTTTTATGACACTATGTTGGTTGTTACTGCGTTTACGACAGCTTCTGGCACAAAGTAGGGTCCTCAATACGTGCTTGTTAAGTGAATGAATAAATGAGTGAATAAATGTTCCTTTATTCCCAGGTCACTTCTAAGTGCTTGCAGAACAAGTTTGCCTGGCAGGAGCTTTCCAGTGTAGGGACTGAGCTTAAAGAAATTTACCTGAAATTACTGCGTAACCCACCATGATTTGCTGAGCTTCCCACCTGGCCAGCCCCTGGGTGGTTCTCTTGGTGGCCTGGGTCACAGGTCCCCAGACGGTGCAGGTCAAACTCCGCACTCACGACCACCATGTGTGGCGCTTGCGGCCTGCTGCTGGTCTCCCCCTGTCTGCCTGCCTTTCAAACGCATCCTTCGTTTTCCGAGGTGGCTCGAATAAGGTGATGTGAAAGTACTTTGAGGGCTGGCCCGTCTTTCGTCTCCCCCTGTCTGCCTGCCTTTCAAACGCGTCCTTCGTTTTCCGAGGTGGCTCGAATAAGGTGATGTGAAAGTACTTTGAGGGCTGGCCCGTGGCCCACTCGGGAGAGTGTGGTGCTGATAACACCAAGGCCACGGGTTCGGATCCCATATAGGGATGGCCTGTGGCTCACTTGGGAGAGCCTGGTGCTGACAACACCAAGTCAAGGGTTCAGATCCCCTTACTGGTCATCTTAAAAAAAACAAAAAGATAAATAAAAAAGAAAGTACTTTGAAAAGTGAAAGACACCGTGTCCTTTTAAGGGAAGCTCATTCTTATTTCTCATTTTCTGTTTGTGTCACAGGCTGCATGAGCCTCCCAGCCCCTGCACGTCAGAGAGGATGACGCTTGTCGCCGGCCCCTTTCTCCTTCCACCTGATAAAGGGCCAGCATCCCCCTCCCTCTTCTCTGTGCCCCTGGAAAAACTATATCTCACCTCCTGCTTCACACTTCCTGGATTCCTGTGAGCTTTTGTTTTTTTCCTAATTTCTTTGTCTTCTTCCTGGGAATGTTTGGATCGTAACCCCTCTCTGCGCTGGGCACGCGTCCCATTCCCGTCAAGCTGAGGGTTTGCTCACCGAATCGCCTTTTACCTTCCACAGGCTTTTCTGGTGAATGGGAAAGCTTTGTGAAAAATTCTTCCCTCTTGACCCCTGATCTCCTTTCTGTGGAGGCTTTTCACTGAATCCCTTAAGCCTGTTGAAATCTCCTTTCTTAAAATCCATTTACTTAATGTGGCCACCTTCCCTTCTTCCTGGTCTCTAACCTGGTCAGTTGGGCATGCTGGTCCCCAGGCGCCCTTTGGATTTTACATTTCTTTTTGTCCAAGCCCCTACTCCCTGCACGAAAAGTCTCAGATAGAAGAAACACAAGCCCTAAATCTTTCCTTTCCATAAGCTTGAAACAAGCCTCTTCCTTACTCTCTTTTAAGGGATTAGGGATGGGCCGGCCCGGTGGCGCACTGCTACAGTGCGCCCGCCGAGGGTTCAGATCCCACATACAGACCGGTTCACGCTCACTGGCTGAGCGAGGTGCGGGCGTGACACCGAGGGTTGCGATCCCATTGCCGGACACGAAAAAAGACAAAAAGGGGAAAAAAAAA
>NW_007731828.1:24010-27096 GCF_000696425.1 Galeopterus variegatus
GTGTTGCTCCCGTGCCTCGCTCAGCCAGTGAGCGGGAACCGGTCTGTATGTGGGATCCGAACCCTCGGGCAGGAGCGCCGCCGCGCTTCCCAAGCGGCGCACTATCCAGTGCGCCACCGGGCCGGCCCCCAAATGACTTAATTTTATTTCAGAAAGTTACAGGTAGCCCAAAAGATGGTGCTCCTGTGTGTTAGATTTTTGGATTTTGATAAAGAGGATATGCTTTAAACGGATTGCCTTCTTCTTTGACCAAGAAGATAAGAGGTGAACGTCAACCCAAGCAGCTCCAGTTTGGTGCAAAGTTGCAATTTTGTAATTCACCGTCAGTTTCTGTCCTGCCTGAGACCTCCCTTTCTCTCCCCGTCACCCTCTCACACGTGAAAACCACCTGCAGGAGATGCCATAGAATGGTGCTGACACCAGGCAGCTGAAGCTTGCACACTGATCGTGCTTCCTGCGCCTAACATTTGGCTTTTTGGGGATGTGTCATGTGGCTTATACCCCCTGCCTCTGGGATGCCAGGAGCCAGGAGACAATCCAGATAAAATTCTTATTCTGAAAGCAATGCAAATTTCACATACAGTGAAACCTGGGACATCTACAAAGGCCCGTCTTCATGGAAGTAATCCATGTGTAAGTCCCACCTGTATTTGCATAATGTTCCCCACTCTGAAGCCCAGTGGCTGCCTGCCAGGTTGGCATGTGGGGGACAAGTGCATTAAGCTAAGGTGGCAATACCCACAGCACTAAGGTGCCCTACGTGGATAAAACAATCACCCTAGAACTTGAGGGGTTAGTAAGAACATGTTGTATTTTTCTGCAAATGTTTATGAACGTGCTATTTTATCTATCAGTTTTCTATTGTTCAGTTAGGGAGATCATGACGACGATGACTAAGTCTTCTTATGACTCCCTGTCGGCCCTCTCTTCCAGTCTTCCCTCATGCCCTTCTCTCCAATAAATTACTATTGCTTTACAAGTCACGTATTTTGGGTCAAATTACTATTGCTTTACAAGTCAGGTATTTCTCACTTTCAGGACTCCAGAGTCCTATTCAGCAGCTGGTCCATCAGTATGTTGGGTATGACTTTACAGAGTGACAATACCTTCCACTCTATGGAACCCCTCCTCCCCCACCCCAAGGAGTCCATGTATTTTTTGTCTGTATTTACATCTTCTTTCTCCTAACTACACCCCAGGTGGCAGGTAGTGGCCACTTATTTCCCCTGGTTTTCCAAGTCAGGAAACAAGACGCAGAAGGAATAGACATTTCATGTAAAATTACCCAGGAAGTCAATGGCACAAACTCTTCACAGTGCTCATTTTATGCTTGGTGGGACACGAAGTGAGGATTTGTGGCACTTGTGCCCTCTCCTTTGCCACGTCTGCCTTAAGCGAGTACACTGAATTACACACAGGGGTGGAAGGCAAGACCCTTGAGCCCTGACTGGGAAGGTACAGACCTGGCTCCCAGCCTGGCCAGGGGACTACCAAGCTGCGTGGCTTTGGACAAAGTCCCCTAAGCTCTCTGGCCTAAGTGTCCTCGTCTGTAAAGTCAGAGAGTTAAAGGCAGTGATCTAGGTTGTTTTTCACTTGAGCCATTTACTTTCCCAGATTGACGTGTGACAGCCCTAGGTTAAGTGGGTTCTGAGAAGGCTGGCTGCATATTTCACTTCCCAGGAATGGTGCCCATTGACAACTGTCATTCAGTGTCATTCTTAATAGCACCCTCTTTCACTCTCAAAGGTATCCCAGTTTGGACGACCATTGTAAGTAAACCAAAATATAACAGGTGCATATGAACTTCTGAGCCTAACAGAAGCAGAACCACTGAAGCTGCCGTCTAGGACAGTGAGCTTTCCATAGTAGTGTGTTTTAATTTCTGAAAAATTAAAAACCCTGTGGTTACTCCTACTCCCAAGGTCTGAAATCTGTTTCGTCAGCCCTACGGCTAAGAGAGAAATCTGTCACTCGCTCAACAGTGTTTACTGAGCATCTGTGAAATACACATCTGTATTGACATCCACGTCAGGAGAAATCCATGTCTTACTTTTCCTGCTGCTGACAAGCAGGGGCCTGACGGATTGCTGATTCTCAACTTTTGTCATGTAAAGTGAAAATATAACTCGACATCTTTACAACAGAAGTTGATGCTGTGAAACAGGAAATTTGTTTTGTTAAAAAGTGTTTCCTTCGTCTCCGAGGAGGGGATGAGGGGCCGCTCGGTACAGGATCTGGTTGTTGTCCTGCCGCCTCTTTGGACAGACCCTCCCCTGTGCGACTGAAGCTTCTTTCCTGCAGTACAGCAGCCCCCTACTCAACGGCGGTGCTGTCTGTGGTTTTGCTTTCCGTGACCTCGGTTACCCATGGTATGGTACAGTAAGATATCCCAAGAGAGCGAAACCACGTTCGCAGAACTTTTATTATAGTGTATTGTTACAATTCCTTTATTTTCTTATTAGTTATTGTTCTTTTCTTACTGTGCCTAACGTACAAATTAAGCTTTATGTGAGGTATGTATGTATAGGAAGAAACACAGTAATATATACGGTTTGGTGCTGTGGATTCAGGCATCCTCTGGGGGGTGATGGAACGTATCCCCCAAGGATAAAAGGGGGCTACTGTACCATGTTGTCTTAGTATGTTTTATGTTGCTATAATAGAATACCACGCACTGGGTAATTTATAACTAAATTCATTTGGCTTATGGTTCTGGAGGTTGGGAAGTCCAAGAGCACGGTGCTGGCATCTGGCGAGAGCCTCCACAACGTGTCACCCAGGGTGGAAGGTGGAAGGACAACAGAGGGCTCAGAGACAGAGAGCAAACTCACTTTCACAGCCAGCCCACTCTCTTGGTGACTAACCCACTCCTGTGATAATGCCGTTAGTTCTTTCACGAGTGTAGAGCCCTCAGGGTCTAACCACCTCACAACAGTCCCAACTCTTAATACTGTCACAATGGCAATTAAATTTCAACATGCAGTTGGAAGGGGATATTCAAACCATAGCACATGTTATTTTGATTTTTCCCAAATGACTGGCTGGGCAGTGGGTGAGTGAGGTGGCCAATCTCACTGTCGCATTAT
>NW_007731828.1:27749-42104 GCF_000696425.1 Galeopterus variegatus
CACGAGTGTAGAGCCCTCAGGGTCTGACCACCTCACAACAGTCCCAACTCTTAATACTGTCACAATGGCAATTAAATTTCAACATGCAGTTGGAAGGGGATATTCAAACCATAGCACATGTTATTTTGATTTTTCCCAAATGACTGGCTGGGCAGTGGGTGAGTGAGGTGGCCAATCTCACTGTCGCATTATCCAAGGACTGCCTTGTAGGGAAATTACATCTAATCCATTTCTAGATGGTAGGGATTATGTCTTTCTTTTCACCTAAGACACTAGCACAAGCCAGCCAAATGACTGTGAGCAAGTGACCTGCAGCAAACACGTCACCTTCCCGTTCCCCAGGGATCCTCCACAAATGTGTGGAATTGGGTTGTCACCCAATGTAGAAGTTCCCTCTTTAGAACCTCTGACAGGAACAAATACTGTCTGTCTCTGTTGCACCTTTCTTCAAAAGGCAGCCCGGTCCAATCTAACATCTCTAATTGCTGGGCCAGATAATGCTAGGGCCTGTCCCTGAAGCCCAAGAAAGTCACCTTGCAAATACTGAAGCCTGTGCAGAATTGGCCTGCGTTTTTCCAGGATGGCATGAGAAGTTCAGGACTCCCCCTGGCCCATCGGGTCCCCAGAGGGCAAGAGAGAGTGGGGGTCTTCTGTGAAGATACAGCCATTCATGTTATCGAAAGAAAAAAATGCACGGGGCATGCATTTAAAGCTAGAACGGAAGAGTTTCCAAACAAACTCACATTCGAGGCTATAAAGTTAGAGTGGGTGCTCAGCCAGGACTCCTGAGGCAGCAGCAGCTCCTTTATTCTGTTTTCTTCGTGATGAATGTGCCCTTTTTGGGTACTCCAAGTACCGAGCGACCTCCCCTTGCAGGTGCCATCCTCAGTGTTGCTATGTGATTGGACTCGACTCTGTTCCACAAGCTGGATTCTGTCCCAGAAGCATCCTGCCAGGGTCCGCTGTTTTAACCACACTCCTGGATTGTTTGGAAAGTTCCTCAGTAAACATTTCACCGTGCCTAATACACCGATTTACAAGTTGTAAGCAACTCTGTTCCACAAGCTGGATTCTGTCCCAGAAGCATCCTGCCAGGGTCCGCTGTTTTAACCACGCTCCTGGATTGTTTGGAAAGTTCCTCAGTAAACATTTCACCGTGCCTAATACACCGATTTACAAGTTGTAAGCAACCCTAACCAAGGAGAAAGGCTGGCGGGAGTCTCTGCAGAGCATAGCGCTGTGCTGGGCCGCAGGATGCCCGAAAGCCATTAACAGGCGGAGGTGACAGACACATGGTTAAAAGGTGAAAAGAGAACCTTGGGGAGATGAGCCATTAACATCAGAGAGAGGAGAGAAAGCAAGTGCGAAGTGTCAGAGCTGAGCAGGGTTCAGTGGCTCAGCCCTGCGCCCGGGTCTCTCGCGGAGCCCCTGGTCCGGCCACGTGGCACACGGCGCCACAGTCCACTGGACTCCTTTGCACAGTGAGCTGCTTGCGTGTGCTGGCTAATGAGGTAGAGAAGCCCGGAAGGTCTTAATCTAGTCATGACTTGGCCGATGGGTTCAGACCTGCACAGATTTTAAAATTTGAATGTCAAGAACGTATCATCCAACTCAAAACTTGCCATCCACCATAGAAAAGCAGAATAGATGGTTTCACAGTCTGCACGAGGTTCTCCCAAAAGGCCCCTTATGCGCTAGTGTTCAATGTCACTCGCTCTTGGTCAACTGTTCCTTACATCAACCCTAAATGACCCCAATGCCGTTTCAGTCTGATTCATTTTATTAGAGAAACAGTGAGGGGTGATGGGGAAGAGCAGTTGACTTGGACAGACTTGAATCCCTAGGATTTACAACTGTGCAATTTGGAACAAAATAATTAACCTCTCTGGGCCTCAGTTTCCTGGTCTGTAGAAAGTAGGTAACAGTGACCGTCACTCAGGGGTGTTGTGAGAGTCAAGTAAGGTAAAGTCCGATGGCTTTGCTGGTGCGGAGAAGGCACTTAACAAGTAGCAGTTAACCTGAACCTCTTTGTGGGTCTTCAGCATGAATATAGGTTAACTTAGGGACAAGGTGTGCTGGATGGTGAGAGGGGGAGGTGATTTTCTGGGGTAGGTGGCTGAGATGGGGGAGGGGGACTTGGGGCACATTGCCCCTAGAGCCTGGCACATAGACCCTCCGTCCGTCCACTTACCTCCCCAGGGATCCTGAGCTGCCAGGGCCCTGCGTCTCACCTGCTGCGGCTGCTCTGCCACTGCCCTTGACATTGCCACCCCACGCAGGTCACAGGAGGAGGCACCGTGTGCTCTGACAGCCCTTGTGTTTCTCACCTCCATCTTCTTCAGGCTCATTTTGAGCCGGGGAAAGTCACTTGTGGCCAATACTAGGCTACCACGTCTGTGGAATCAGCACACATAATTCGGGTCTGGGGCAAGCATTGTTCATGAGCCGTAACAGAGTTTTTACATTTCACCCCAGGAAGGGGCACACAATCTCTCCCCGGCTTTTCTCCGTCTGCTTTCTCTTTGGTGTGTACAATACAGCTGCACGTTGCTTTCTCTGAAACTTCCTGTAACACTTACATGAATAATCGTACAGTGTTTTCATTCAAAGTAGATTTTTAAAAAACGAGTTCTGGGAATTCTTACCTGGTGTTGCTTCCATAGTATGTAAGAAGTTGAATTTGAAAGTGACCTTCCTGAGAAATATTACTGAATGAAGGGAAAAGCCAAAAAATAAAGCAAGCATGGAAAACTTAGGTCTCATGAGGTGTTACCTCAGTCACAGAACAAAGGAGGCAGGTGACTGGCCATGGTGTATCTGATGCGAAGTCTGGTGTCCACTATAAAAAAGAGAGGTTCCAATGCTAAACATTCCTGCTACAAACATCACAATTTTATAAATTGTGATTTATTCTTGCAGCCATATCTATCCTCCTGACGCAGCCGGGCCTCTGACAATGCAGTTCATATTTGCACAGGACGTGATACCATGTCTTGTCGTGATATCGTGTATCTTCAAGGACACCATGTCACACTTCAGAATCAATTTTTCCTAATGGTCATTTCAACAGCTCTTCCGTGGGGGCTACCTTCTGAAGGGCAGAGCACGGTAGAGAGATACGAAGAGAACCATACCTTGTGGGGGTGAAATATCTGCTTCTCCTTGGGCTCAATCATGTCTAGAACATTCTTTAAAGTCCCATTCTCTCTCAGGTTTCCACTTGATCCATCTACGAAACGGTATGAAAAAATATATTTGTTAAAAAAAAAAGAAGAAAGAAAAAAACCAAAAATCCTTTTATGTATAGTTCAGATAGTAAACATTTTTGACTTGCAGGCTCAACCCTGCCATTGTAGCACAAAATCAGCCATAGATAATAAGTAAATGAATGGGCAGGGCTAGGTTCCAATAAAACTTTATTTCTGGACACCGAAATTTGGATTTCATATCACTTTTACGTGCTATGAAATATTACTATTCTTTTGCTTTTTTGGCAACCATTTTATAATATAAATGTCAATTTGTAGCTCAAACAGGCCATACAAAAACAGGCGATAGGTAGGATTTGGCCTGTGGTCTGTAGTTTGCTGACACCTGCTCTAAGGAAAGAAAAACTTATGTATCAAAAACTGCATCAGCTATTTTTTTATTCAGCTTAATTCTTGTAAAGTATGAATCATTCAAACTTTAATTTCTTTTCCATGATGTCACTGAGAACCCAATGAGGGATCATAAAATTGGACTGGGATTTTTATCACTCCTTGGAGGCACAGACACCCTCCCAAAGGAAAGAGGTAGTAGATGGCAGGATGCCCATGCCCTGGTGGACGTAGGAGCTCTCCATATGCACAAGCCACGGTGCATACATGGGAGGAAGGAAGGTTCGGGCAAGAGAGAGGCTTCTTTCAAACTTATCAGAAGCAGCAGAGTTATACTCCCTGCATTTAATAATCACAAAGCTGGACTTACAGCTCTTATCAAACCATTTCGGCAGGGTCTGCATCATTTCACCAATTTCAACAAACTGTCTCAGCAAGGAGAAAGATTAGACTGTGTATGTTTATTCTCTGTGGAGTTATGGCTGTGTTCTCTTCAAGAGAATGAGATATGGAAATAGAGGTTTACTTAGTCCGGTCTCCGATGAGTTCCCGCGACAGGGCACAGTCCTGCCGCCCGTGCTGCCTGGGCCCCTGTGCTCAGGTGACTGGAAGTGAAACCGCAGGGCGCCTTCCCTCTGGAGATGCAAATTCTCACAGGTGGGGTGTGAGGAGGGGCCCTTTGGTCTCTTCTCTGGATGTAGCTGGGGCTGGAGAGAGGCCTGGGGCAGAGGCCTGCGGAGCAGGGAGGGATTTGGGAGGCAGCATGGTGAGAATCCCGGTGCTGGAGCTGGAAGAGGCCCTGACAATCGTTCCTTCCCACCCAGACAGGAGAGACAACGGCCCAGAGTAGGGTGAGGGTCATGACTGCCCAAGGCCTCCCAGGATTAGGAGACCAGGAGCGAATGGAAAAGCCGAAACAAGGGGCCAGCCCAGGGCCCCTCTGCCACTCTGCACTGCACTGAGGGGTCGGGAACTGGCGTGGCCTCCCTTGACACCAGTGGTGACCCCTGACCTCCAAATTCGGCACCCAGTGACCGGACTTCCACAGGCGCTCTCCAGGCACCCTCATGGCGCAAGTGCGGTGCTGTGATTGTTCACCAGCCGGGGCCCACAGCCAGCCAGGGCACGGTCACCAGCTCCAAGTCCGAGGGCTGGGAGGTCTGCTGCAGACCCACATCATCTTTCTGCAGAGGGATGCATTGGCAAAGGTCTTAGGCTGAGCACTTTGGTGGAGACTCAACCTTGATGAGAACAGAAAACTGGGGAAAGTCAGGAACATTTCTCTGAAGCCTCCAGAAGCCCAGTGTGATGCTCTAGAGCCGGGGCAGGATGAGGGCCTGACCTCACACTGCTGCGTCCCCTCATGGACGAGAGATGGAAGCAGGCTGGTGCCCGCTGCCCCCCACCCCGCCACCACACCACACCGTGCTGCCAGGGAGAAATGGCAAACGACCAGGCTCGGGGCCGAGACCCCTGCACCCCATTGCATCATCACTTTCCCTGTCTGCAGAAGGCCCCAGGCTGGATGCGATGGCTCTCCGTACACACTGGGCACCGCTGGCAGGACTTTGGATTTCACACAGCTCTCCTAATAACGTCCCACTTTACCGTGGAACGGGAAGATCACGCCAACCTGACGAAGGGGACAGATCGCCATCTAGACACGTGTCTCCAGGACATTGACTTCAAACTCTTCATGCACGTCGTTTGAAAAAAGAAGAAAAAGGCGCGCACTTACCGGGTGCCTGCGCCAGGCCAGGAGTTACACAGGTTTTCTCACTGAATCTTCACAGTGACCACATGAGAAGACTGAAGCTGTGAGAGGCAAATCTGCCCCAAGTTACAAAGCCAGTAAACAGCAGAGCCAGCGTTTGAAGCTGGGTCTGTTTGGCTCCAAACCCCCCATTATGCCATAAGACAAAGACTGAAGCTGTGAGAGGCAAATCTGCCCCAAGTTACAAAGCCAGTAAACAGCAGAGCCAGCATTTGAAGCTGGGTCTGTTTGGCTCCAAACCCCCCATTATGCCATAAGACAAAGATAAGATAAATCAAGCATTTATTTAAAAAAAAACCAGTAACAGCAAACTTCTGTGTTCTCTCTCCTGCTGATTATGTGTCTTTTCTTTAATTTCAGGGGCCAGGGACCAATTTAGTAGCAACTTTGCAGCCATATTTGGGGGATATGCCAAGGAACCTCCACACCCCAGGGGTGATCAATGGCCCCAGAAGTGGCAGAGGGTGGCTTCCCTGAGATTCGGGCTCTGCCAGGGCTTCTCTCTGTGCCTGGGCTGGTCAGAGGTGGCCAGAGGCCATTGCCTCTTGGTTCACAGGCCATCTCCAAGTGCTGTTAATGAAACATGTTATCATAGGAGCCGATTGCCAGTAAAGACCAGATGGACATTTTCAACGTTGATGTACAATTGTGTGTGTGTGTGGGGGGGCGGGCAATAGAGGAAGGAGAGGGGGAGACGGTCCCAGCCTTGGGGTTCATGTGTGCACGTCCATTGACACAGAATGCCTGGTGCCTCCAGTCTGTCTCCTGCTGTCACAGGGAGCTGGTGAAGAGCCACAGCTGTGCCGGGGTCAATGGCGGTGAGACCAGAGGAGCGGCCTTGTGGCTAGAATGGAGGACTCCGTGCACCGGGAAGATGGGAGTGGGTGGAAGGATGTGGCTGCGGGGACCCTAGGGGAATGGTTCCACCCCAGATTTCAGTTTATCTTGGGTGGAAAAAGAGTTCCCCTCCAGTGGCCCAGCCAAGAATGTTGAGGTCACAGGGAAAGTGAATGGAGTTTGACTGTGTGTCACATACAACTGGGAACTGGCTGCTTAGAGGGACACCCTTATCAATTAGGTAACGTCTGCTAATGACTGAGCAGCTGTGTTCAGCAGCACTGCAGCTGCTGATGTGTTGGAAACATCTGCAAAGGACACGGTACCTTGTGAGAAAGGGTTTCTTAGACTGGATCCTACTGGCCCGAGCCCTAAAAGACTGGTATCCCCAACAGCATCACGAGGCATCCAAGGACTGGGGGCCGGGCACAGCAGGCAGCTCTGCTGAGGAGCTTGGTTTCAGTTCCAGGAAATGAAAATGCATTTGTGCAGAAACGATGCCAGTAACCCAGTCTCCTTCCCGCTTTCCTCCTCTTTTCCTTCCTTTCCTCTCCCCTCCCTTCTGCATCCCACACTCCACCCTCTGACTCTTCCTCCCTTTCTGCCTCCCTCCCCGTCCCGTGCCCCCCGCCTCACTGTCTCTCCTCCATTTCATCTCCCCCCCCCGCCTTCCAGTTTTTCCTTGAAATATCAACATTTCATGATGTGTACAATGGATAAAACACAGGGCGACGTGCTAGGCACCCAAAGAGTGCAGCGACACCCGTCCTCAGGGGACGTGTGGCTAGAGGGGCAAGAGCAACGTGCAGACGTGTGAGGGGACACAGCGAGCGGGGTGTGTGGCTCTGCCACAGCCGGTGCCTGTGCTTTTAAAAAAATGTCATAGTAGGTTTTATTTAATGTTCTCTGTTTTCTCTCTTTTTACAAATAGCCCATCATATTTTTTTTTTCCTTTTTGTCTTTTTTCGTGACCGGTAACGGGATCGCAACCCTTGGTGTCGCGTCCGCACCGCGCTCAGCCAGTGAGCGGACTGGTCTCTATATGGGATCCGAACCCTCGGCGGGAGCACCGTCGCGCTCCCAAGCACCACACTCTACTGAGTGCACCACCGGGCCAGCCCAGCCCATCATATTTTAGAATAGAAAATGTGAAAGATCAACAGACTCATCAGCCCAGTAAGAGAAATGTCTGAAAGAACATGTGCACGGTCATGTCCACACACGGGTGTACACGGGTGTACTTTTAACAAAGATGAGATATTACTGCTCACACTACCGTGCGTTCTACTCACTGAACATATATCGTTGGCATCTTTCGGGGATAACAAATACCGACACAGCACTTCGTTTTTCACTGGTTACTTAACAGTCCATCCAACAGTCAGTAATGAAGTCAACCAGTCCCCTGCTGCCAAGAACTGATGCTCCAAACTAGGAAATAGAACCCTTAACAAACATAGTGACCGCCATTGTTACTAAATATTTACACGTTTGTCAGATTATTTTCTCAGGATAACTTCCTGGGAGTGCAGTTCCAGTAGAAGCATGAACACATTTTTAAGACTTTTAAATAGATAGCACCAACTACACCCCACAGAGTTTACATCAAAATATATTATTCATTTAATGTTTTCCAATTCAATAGTTAAAAAATATATCTCATTTTTAAATGGACTTATCTGTCATAACTAAAAATTCCCAAATATTTTAAATTTATGCATTTGACTTTTAGATTACAATTTGATTAATTTTACTTCTACTTATTGTTATATTCTTATATTTTATATACTAAAGTCAATAATATTTTGTCACACACACTAGAAATAGTTCCCTCAGTCGTCATTTACCTTTTAGTTCTTTTCCTTCCCTGTTTCAGTTTTTTAATGTGATGCAATTGATCAATTATTTCCTTTATGGTTGCTGCTTTTGATGACAGATGTATAAAGCACCTCTTTACTGTAAGTTAATATAAATATTTACATACATGTTACTTTGTACTCTAATACATCTGGAATTAATTTAGCATTTGGTATGAGTAAGGATGTAACTGTTCTCTTCATATGATTAACCAGTTGTAAGATATTATGATAAAATCTATGCCTAAAACTTGAAAATCTGTAATTATATTACGTTTCCTATTTTTAATATTATCTATTTAATTTTTCTCAAGTTAGAGTTTTTAGGTATTGTCCATCTTTGTAGGTATTTTCAAAGAATCAGTTCAGATTTCTCTATTTTATTTTTACATCATTAATTTCTTCTCCTATATTAATTTTACCTCTATTTTCTGATATTTTCACATCTTTGATAGTTTCATGATTCAAACTTACTTTTAGTTTATTTTCATTCTCTGTTTAATAATAAAAAAAGTTGGGGCTATGAATGTTTCTCTCGTTATAGTTTTGGTCAAATTCCAAACATTTTGTGTGGCATATTCTTACAGACATTACTTTCTAAATAATTCATGCTGCCATTTTATTTGCTCTTTGACGGAAGAATTTTAGGGAAAAAAAGATTTGCCATTTATAAATAGTTTGGTATTTAATTCAAATAATTGTTTTTAATTTCTGGTTACTACATTGTGGCCAAGAATATGATCTACACATTTTTTTTTAACTTTTGGAAATTTTTGAGGTTCTTTGAGAAAGTCTGGTCCCTAATTGGTGTTTCACTTAAAAGAAAAAAAGGTCAAGTTTAGAATCCTACACTTGTTGACCTGTCAAATGTTCAGAGGAGGCGTACTGTCACCTCCTGTCTCACGGAGCACCAAACGCTCCTGCTCTGGCAGAGCGCTCAGCCCTGCCGTCCTGCCCTTTCATCTTGGTGTCTTTCGCCTTTTCTTCCCTCTCATCCTCCTCTTCCTTCTTTATTTTGGTAAAAACCACGTAACATTAAATTTACCACCTTAACCATTTTAAGTGTACACTTCATTAGCATTATGTACATTCACATCACTGTGCAGCAGATCTCTACAACTTTTTATCTTGCAACACTGACGCTCTATACCTACTAAGCACTAATTCCTCCCAGCCCTTGGAAAGCACCTTTCTACTTTCTGTTTCTATTTTCATTGCTTTAGATGCCCTGTACTAGTGGAATTGTACAGTCTTTGTCCTTTTGTGACTGGCTATCTCTCTTAGCATAATGTCCTCAAGGTTCGACCATGTTGTTGCATATGACAGCATCTCCTTCTTTTTTAAGGCTGCGTAATATTCCACTGTGTGTATGTAGCCCTGCTCCCTTAGCTTTTCTTCTTCGCACCTTAGATGATGTGTCACAACGTATTCCTGACATATCAGGTCTTACCATGTCCTATCCCATGGGGAGTATAGTGCTCTGACTTTGATTTTCTCCCTCAGATCAGTTCTTGAAGCTGTGGTCTGTCTTCAGAAAGTGGTGGAGGGGAAGGAAGCTAAGCGGACAGGAGAGAAGGGGAAAGACCATGGAAGCTCGCCCGCTACTGATTTTTGACTCCTCATGTTAGAATCCTGACTACTACTTTCTCTTTGTTGGTAATTATATGCTATACTTTTGATTGACTTTTTTTTTTTTTTTCCTTTTTGTCTTTTTTCGTGTCCGGCAACTGATCACAACCCTCAGTGTCACACCCGCACCCCGCTCAGCCAGTGAGCGGGAACTGGTCTGTATGTGGGATCCGAACCCTCGGCAGGAGTGCCACTGCGCTCCCAAGTGGTGCACTGTAGCAGTGCGCCACTGGTCTGGCCCTTGATTGACATTTTATTTCAATATGTTTATGGGTCTGACTCTGAGGTTTAATGTTTCCACTCCATATGAAATTATTGACCTGTTATTTGACAAGCTTAACCTACTTACATTTATTGTTATAATTTATATATTTCATCTTAAATCTACCTTATTCCTTTGTGATTTTTAGTCCTTATAATTTCTGGATGTTTCCTCCATTTTCCTTCATTTTTGAATGAAAAATATACTTTCCTTTCTTTTATCATCCTTAGTACGAATTTCATCTTAAATTCCAATAGCCATTACCATTAAGTTGTTCAAAAACATTTCTCATTTTCAAAAAGGTGAGTGCAGTTTAAACTCCGTGTTGCCAACAGATAGCGGGTGTGAATTACCCTTGGCCATATGCTTTATCTACCAGTGATGGCTGAATCCCATTCCCAGGTGGATTGATATTCACAGCTCTCAGTTCAGTTTCCAGTAGTTCCTATGCTTTTCCTAATGCATCATTGCCCTATGAAGGAAGCATTCTTTCTCAGTTGGTTCTATAATACTCTGAAACAGTGAAATATGGAAAAGCAATAACTCTGAGAATGCATTGTTTCCAAAGTTCTTGCAAGCATCACCCCAGCTACCTCCATTTGTGGAGACTGTCACCTCTCGGAATATCATAGGCCATCACTGGTCCTCTTTGTTGCTTTCTGATTCTTATTTTCTAAGTGTTGTTGGAGGAATGGACATTGGCTGGGAGCACAGCACTGGCTACTTCAAAGGTCAACAGCCTTGTGGGAAGAGGAACGTGCAGCCGAGGTAGGTTTGTAAATCGGGGAGCTCAGAAACTGGTTTTTGTTTTTGTTTTTGTCCTTTTTGAGACCGGCCGCACCACGCTCAGCCAGTGAGCGCTGCGAGTGCAACGGTCATCCCTATATAGGATCCGAACCCGCGGTGGGAGCGCCCCTGTGCTCCCAGCACTGCACTCTCCCAAGCACGCCACGGGCTTGGCCTGGAGCTCAGAAACTGGGATGGCCTTTCAGATTTGTCCGGAGGAGGGCAATGGGTCAAATGGCTTTGGATATAGACTGCCCTGGGAAGGGGCATGACCTTGGGTGATAACTTGCCCAATTGTTTTCATCTACAGCATTCCCTAAGAGGGTTCAGCTGAGGGCTGTGTTTGGGCAGAACTCTCAATCGCTAGAGAATGACTGCTCCCATCCTGAAGAGGAATCTAGGCAGCACCGAGCACCCCCACCTCATTTTCATATCATTATTGATGCAAGTTTCCCCACCAGGCTGTGAGCTTCGTGAGAGCTGAAACTGGGTCCATCTTGTTCAGTCTGCCCCCCAGTTCCTAGCACAATTTCTAACTAGGCTCTCACTGAACATTAGTTGAATAAATGAATGAACGAATCCTTAGGCAGGAAAGGGCTGAGGCTGAGAGAAGAGAGAATTGTAAAGAGGAGAGGAATCCCCCATCTCACATAAAAAAGATGTTATGAGATGCAAGAAAACTATTAAGCGATTTTCAAATCCACAAAAAAATGACAGATTCAAGAACATGGAGTAATTCTCCACATCCCATCTGAGAAACACAGCTGGAAATTGTAGGAATAATATTTATGACCTTCAAATCCAAAGAGAGACATGAAATCGTTGGCTGGTGCAGTGGTTTCTACCCCCCTGGCTCTGAAGCACACGCTCGTGATTTTCTAACAGACTCTGCATCCAAATAAACCCTCCTACATTGCATATGTGTGTGTTTGTTATAGTGAATTAAAGTGAATTATATGTATATGAGATCTATATCAGTGTATCTCAATATTTTAAGTTATCGAGATGCTTAGAAACTCCCGGGAACATCTAGAAAATCAGACTGTGAGAGATTGTCCTAGAATTTTACTCAGACAAGCCCAGGAGAGGACCATGTTTGGCTTCACTCTTTTATACTATTCATTTCTCTGGTATGTTCAGTTGCTGTTGAGACCTGGGTCCAGAGACATTGACCTCTTGCTTTCTCGGCTCCCAAGCCTAGTGCCTTCTCCCTGAAGACTAACTCAATGAGCAAAGCAAAACGAGGCCATAAACCGATGAAGACGGCAAAAGCTCAGGGAGAGTCCCACCGCTCAGAGGGAGCCCTGGGAAGATTGCACCTGCCTCGGCAGCTGGGAGGCCCGAGCTGTGACATGCAGCCTCCCGCAGCGGGAGAATTGTGCTGCGTCCTCCCGCACAGAGCACAGTGGCTAAGACAGCTTTTGTTAACCAGAAATGTCCACATCACAGATTCTTTCTCAGGCATCCTTCTTCCTGGCTCCATGTTAGAGTACAAAGTCCACAGGTGTCACCCTAAAGAGACTGACCCTTCCTTTCAGTGTGCTGGGGCCCCTGCTCTTCTCGGAGGAAAGACACCACGGTGTAGTGAGTCTCTAATCTGGTTCACACGGTCCTATGAACAGTATGTTTGTCTCCATTTTATGCAGGAGGAAGCTGGAGTAAAGACAAGGTGCGTGACTTCCCAGGGCTATTGGGCGTAAGTGGCTGAGCTGAGATTTGTTATCATTCTTTGGTCCTGTTTTCAGCAACTGTTCATTGGGCAGTCCCTTTATACCAGGCCAGGCTGCTCTGGCATTGCTACACAGTCTTCCTGGAGAACGGGCCATTGGCAGCTACGCCACTACCTGCCTCCGTGTGTAGACATTGGCAGCTGGCAACCTCCGGCCCAAGACCTGTCATGTTAGCCCGTAGAACCCCTGAAACTGCTGCAGGGCAACGGGAGGGCAGAGGGGGCCCTTCTCAGAGTCTCTGCTGCATCTAACCCAGGGCCCCGAAGGGACTACCATGCACCCCGAGGACCTCTCTGTGAGCTGTCCTTCTGCACACCTGAGGGAAGCCCAGCACTGGCACATTTGCAGTTTGTGCCATGGCATCGTGGCGTGTAGGCCAGGCATTGGCTATGTGATAGTCAGGCCAAGTAAAGTCTGCCATCACCTGAGGAACCTTGACTGGAGAGTCTGCCCCGGGCTGTTACTAGAGTTATGCATGTATGGACACGTGCACGCCTACGGCAGCATGATCAGTCTGTGTGTGTACATGTGTGTAGACCTGTGTGTGCTTGAAGCTTTTATGTGTGTTGTGTATGCCTACTGTGCCTTAGGAGTTTCCAAACATGGAAACTGAGTATCTTAACAGCCAAATTTGGAAAGCCATTTATCTCCAGGCTTCTTCCAGGCAGTAAAAGCTTCTTGGAGCTCTACCACCTCTTGACTCACGAATCCACTTAGAAAAAATAATCATATTAATAGCTAGCATCATAATAGCTAAGCTAATTGACCATTTAGTCTTTCAGGTACTGCTCGAAGCAACTATACAAAAGCATTAACCCTGAATTCTCAGGACAGCCCCATGAGTCTTAAACTATTATTATTACTCCTTTAAAGAGGAGGAAACTGAGGCCAGCAGATCCCATGCTCAGGGTCCTGCTGTGTGTAGGCTGGGGAGCTGGGTTGCCGAAGCAACTATACAAAAGCATTAACCCTGAATTCTCAGGACAGCCCCATGAGTCTTAAACTGTTATTATTACTCCTTTAAAGAGGAGGAAACTGAGGCCAGCAGATCCCATGCTCAGGGTCCTGCTGTGTGTAGGCTTGGGAGCTGGGTTGTAATTCAGGCCATCTGAACTTGGAACTGCCTCTCCTAAACAAGACTGCAGTCTGTCCTCTGGTTCTTTATGGTTTCAATGGGGTCGTCCTTTATCTGTTTTGGCTCCAAGTTGAGTGTTTGGGCTTAGGGATGTTTCCCAGGTTTCACCTTCCCCTGGTAGGGGTGATGTGCCAGAGTAACTGTGGAAGGTTACTCGTGACCATGGGTCCAGATAGAATCCCAACGGCTTCTTCTGCCTGCTCTTCTGCCGTCACCCAAGAAAGCAGGTGATGCTGGCTGCAGTGATGGAGGTGACACCTCATGGACCCTGGAGTAAGGAAACCACAGGGGCAAGATCAGAACTGAGTGAGAATGGGATAATGGGAAGGCTGGAGGAATGGAAGGCTAGCTGGAGACCTGGCCACCTGCTGGAGGGAGCCGAGCCAGGTGTTGGAGCAGCAGCAGGAGGGGCAGGACCGAAGGTCGCTGCAGAACCAGGGCCTCTGACGCCGCCTTCTCCCCTCCCGGGCCCGCCTTCCTGCCCTTGTCACAGATGGTCGCTCTGGGGGCTTCTTTTGGTCAGCTTGCAAGAAAAACAAGGTCCTAAGACAGGGCTTAGGCTGCCGAGGGAATAGAGAAGGGAAAACTAAATGAAAGTTCCTATATCATTGTTTTAAAGAAAGTCATACTGAGACTAAAAAGATTTCTGGATTTTCTTTTCAATAAACAGGAACACTTTTGTCACCAACTCTGCTCACAGGTGTAAAACGCAAATTGCAAAAACGTGCACGTACCCCCCCCCACCCC
>NW_007731828.1:43104-46843 GCF_000696425.1 Galeopterus variegatus
CCCAGCCCCAGCTAGTAACGTGCAGGGGCCTTTTGCTCAGAATGGACCGTGAGTCCTCCTCCTGCCCCACCCTGAGCCTGGTAGAGGGGGCTTCTTTCCAGGCCCCTTGTGCGACCATCCGCAGCAGCCCCTCATGGGGCGCTCTCTCTCAGGCTCTCTCGGGCAGTCTGCACAGCAAGTGAAAACATGCATCCCGCCCATGCGGATTTATTCATGTTTCCTGTATCAGTAAGGAGAGGGAGCTATAGCACATTAAATATTTACAATTATCAGAGAAAAGACAGGGCACAGCGCCGGACCAGGAAACAGTTTTACAATATTTACAATGAACACATCTTTCTCCCTCTGGTTCTTCTATTTGGCCTGGCATTGTAGGTCTCTGATCTCTTTATTGTATTTTCTTTCCAGGTCCCCTATAGTTTTGAAAATGTCTGACAGAGCCTCACGCCTAAGTCTGAAGAGGATTATCACACGTGTGAGAGACATCTGGGGAGCTCGATTCCTATGCCTGTCGCTGACGCATGTGTCTCCTACACATGCCGGAATCAAGTCTCTGGGTGACGGCGTCTATAGTCCTGCTGAGGACGGTGCCAGTGCAGGGAGGCTGCAGGCTCCCAAACCTGTGCTAACCACAGGACCGATCCGATCCTGAAATAGTCTCCTAAATATTCCAAGTTATTTTAGGCACAGAGTTGCCACAGTGCTAGAAATGGACTGGTTTATGATTCCTTTCATTAATTCCACTCTAAAGTGTTACACGTTCTGACACGCAGAAGCACCACTTCCTTGTGTTTGATTTTTAATCTGGATTCTTTGAAAGATTTCACTCTTTCCTTTTAGGTTTTGATACAGCCCGTGACCAAAACCAATGACATTTCAACCTGAGTGTGATACATTAGCAACACTAAGGAGAGAAAAGTGTTCAAACAACAAAGACAGACGGGAAAGGTAATTTGGCCCTTTGTTTAATTATGAAGAACGCAAAGAAAAAAAAAAAAAAAAAGACACAAAAATCCCTTGTGATTGAAAATATCTTACAACTGAGAGTTTTGATTCCTGAGGAATTTGTCTTCCACTGGTAAGCGTCACACGTTGATAGCTGGCCATTTTATATCCTCACCGTCCTTATCTTTTTCTACTTCCCCCAGATCAGTTCTCCACTTCAGTCACAGCCCGAGGCAGAAACGGGGGACATGGGCTGAGGTTTATTAAAGTGGAGTCAATTAATGAGCCTGGATGGTCTCGTGTGTTTTCCCACCATGAACACTGACCCGTGCACACGTACCAAGTGCCCCCAGATGGCACCTCTCAGACACTGGCTTTCCTTATTGGGACCTAAACAACCTGCCCTCCCAGGTGGAGCGGAGAAGGGCTGGCAAAGCCCCAGGCCTTTGTGGGCTTTCTGATGTCTCTATCGCTTGATGGCATAAAAATCCCCTGGGACAGAATGGTCTTTTCACAAGGATTTTTAATCAAATTCAGCAGAATTAGGGGGAAAATGTGCAGAAACAATTCACAACACCAAGGTAGCCACTCTAACAAAGAGGCCTGACTGGAGTGCTCTCTCAGAAGGACTTAGAGGGATTGAATTGAAGCCCTGTTAAGCCCAGGACCAACAATTCAATGCAATCCTTCACAGGCCTTGCGAGGATTTTGTGTTTTGCTTTGTATGGAAGATATTTTCTGAGAGTTCTGGCCACAGCATGCCCCTGCGATGCTCTTGGTTCTGGAATCTGTAGCTTCCTCTGGTTCACCTGGCTGGTGGCCAAAGTCAGACTGTGGTACCAACAGGGCAGCCTCCTTGATCTGTGGACACCAGCGGCACCTGCCTATGAAAGGGCAGACTGAGGAGACATCACCAGGGCCTGCTGAGTGACCAAAGGCCCTGAAGAGCGGACCTTGGGCCTGGTGGGCAATCGGAGTCAGAATGCGGTCATCGGGAACAAATTGAAGGACAGAGCCGTTGTTCTCTGAACACAGACAGCACGATCCTGGCTGTGAGCTTTTCCTTTGACAGAGAATGCCTTCCTACCTCTAGCCACTTGTCTAGAAGCTTCCATGCTCAAGCTCCTCCCCCATGAGCCCATTCTAGCCAATAAATACTTAATGAGTGCCTACTATGTGCCCACAAGGGTTTTGACCTGTTCTCAAGCTGAGTAAAGGCCTTGGTTTGGGTTGGTTTCCAAATGGAGGGGAAATACAGGAAGGGCAGCGACCAGGGGGGCAAGAGACCAGGCCTGTGAGCCCCACTCCCACCATCTGGAGAAGTGATAAGACCAGGCGACTGGAGATGTCAGGACCACAGCCAGGGCCTAGTGTGGGGTCATCGGCGGGAAGCGTGGCAGGAGCTCTGTTGCATGTATGCACATCTCTGGGGAGCCCTAAGGAGGGGCAGTGGACAAATCAGTACTCAGCACGAGGTCCAGGCCCGGGGTGGCAGGACTATTGCAGTCCCCGCCAGGGGCAGCCCTGGAACGGGGCACGGCTGGGCCTACAAATAGAAACATGGACACCCGCAGCCACAAGGGCAATGTCTGGGTCTCTTTTCTCAGCCTTTCTAGATACCATCCTCCTTCAAGGTGGGGCTCAAGGCCGCCTCCTGAAAATGTCTCCCAATCACCGAGACCTCTTCCTCTTTTGATTCACTAACGAGCTTTCCCTCTGTCTCACTCACATGGTCCCAGAAGCATATCCTGCATGATTTCTTCTTTCAGCTGAAGCTACTCAGCAGCAGTACAGTCTCTCTTTCCAGATACAGTGCCAGGCACTGGAAGGTGCTAATTAGAACACTCATTAAACACATTTTGGGGCTGGCCCGGTGGCGCACTGCTACAGTGTGCCGCTTGGGAGCGTGGCGGTGCTCCCGCCGAGGGTTCGGATCCCACATACAGACCGGTTCCCGCTCACTGGCTGAGCGAGGTGCGGGTGCAGCACCGAGGGTTGCGATTCCGTTGCCGGTCCCGGTCTGGTATGGGCGTGACACTGAGGGTTGTGATCCGTTGCCGGACACGAAAAAAAAAAAAATACACATTTTGCACATCATTTGTCACCCAAAGTTACTTGACACCAAGTCAGGTACTTTCTAGCCCCTCACCACCACCACAGCACGACATGGGCGTCTGAGGTCCCGGCGACCCACCTGGGAGGTCCACAGGTCCATCAGCCGAGGAACGTGCTGGACTGAGCTGCTCTAGGCGGTAGACAGTAGAAACCGTGCTCCTTTATCTGAGAAGATACTTCTCAGTTGACTCACTTGAGGAAATATAGCTTGCTTAATGACCTTTAGAAAGTCAATCAAGAGGGACAGAAGAGAATTCAGAAACAGGAAAAAAAGAGAGGGATTCTACGTGGGAGTATTGCTATGATTGACATTTGCCTTTCCTCCAGATCCATTTCTGACTTTGCATCCTGTCCTCAGAGTGACACTCTGCCAACCAGACATTAGCACCTGCTGGGCCTCTCGCTCAGGGCTCCTTGGCTCTGGCTGGAACGTCTCTTTCTCTCTTCCATCCCGGTCTCCCATCCCCCTCTCCCAGCACAGAGCTTTTGTTGACGTTGACAGCTCATCCCTGGGCCATCACTCATCCTGCCCATGGCAAACTTTGGAGAAAATAAAAAACCCTGCTCCCCTAATCTCATTAGAAGGGCTGCAAATTGAATTTAGCCCCTCTCAGTGTCCCCTCAGCTGGCTGTCATTAGGAGCAGAGGCTGGGCCTTGGCTGAGACCCAAAGACCAGCT
>NW_007731828.1:47704-49445 GCF_000696425.1 Galeopterus variegatus
TTTATTTTTTCACCTCAGTACTAAACCGTGAGCATAGAGAGGTTTTCATAATAAAAAAAAATCGTATTTTTGTGAAAAAGAAATGTACAGAAGAACTGCACCCATGTAACGAAGTATTTACCAGAGGTTCGTGTGGACGACAAAGGCTCATGTAGGTTTCTGGGGCCTTTTTAGTTCCCAGATCCATCATGAACATCAAAGAAGCTGCAAAGCCAGCGAAATCCTGTTTTAAAGAGGAGGAGATGGATGATTACAAACCACCTAGCACGCATGAGGCACAGCACTGGGCCTGTGAGTGCAGCATCTCACCCAGTCTTCTCGACGGTGGAACAAGACAGGCATTTCTAGCGTCCGCATCCCTGTTCTACTGAAGAGGAGACTAAGACTCACCAAGGTTCATCAGGCCCTTGCCCAGGGTCATGGAAGCAGGAAGGGAGGGGCTGGGATGTGAACCTGGGACCGCCTGGCCCCAACACTCTCCTGGCCTTCCTGGCTTAGGACAGTCATAGTTACTTTTTCCACCCTTCCTCATTTTCCTTAGAAAGCCACAGGCACACTGCGTGTCACTCAGACAGTCTCACTTCCACTGCCCACTAGCTGGGTGACCCTGGCACTTCCGGACCTCCCTCTGCCCTCCTGGAAAATGGCGGGAGTCATGGGATGTGCCTCATCCATCTACTGTGAGGGTTACATGAGTTAGCGCACATCAGGGTTCACCACAGTGCCAGACACACTGGAAGTGCTCCCCACGCGGTGTTAAGTTACAATTACTAATGCAGTGGCACAAAGAAGTATGTCCATCCACCTGCACATCTATGGTCTAAATTGGAGAGGTGGTCACCCAAACATTTGGCTACAGCATCATCAGATGCCAGTTTTCCATGCCTGACACCCCCAGATGTAAGGTCAGAACACCTCGCATTTACACTCATGGGACTTACTCACAGATGCAGTTCCTGGTGAAGACTGAAGAATGAACTTGAGATATTTTTTTTTCTCCCTTTTTGTCTTTTTTACTGACNTTGACAGCTCATCCCTGGGCCATCACTCATCCTGCCCATGGCAAACTTTGGAGAAAATAAAAAACCCTGCTCCCCTAATCTCATTAGAAGGGCTGCAAATTGAATTTAGCCCCTCTCAGTGTCCCCTCAGCTGGCTGTCATTAGGAGCAGAGGCTGGGCCTTGGCTGAGACCCAAAGACCAGCTAACTGAATTTGAGATGCTGTGGTCTTGACAGGCCAAGGGAGGTAATTGAAGAGACGTGGGGCTCCTGGTAACAATTTCAGGCCTGGATGACACTGGGGATCCCAAACCCCCATCTGCGTTGGTGTTGGGGGCACTAAAGAGTCACCCGCTGGGCTGCCAGGGTCTGATTATTGATAAAGAGATCATTCCCAATGGAAGGTGGCGGGGGGAGGATGGTGTAGCTGCATTTGGTTACGATGCAAAGTGGGTGTCAGAAGTGGGGGCAAAGGGAGACTACAGCCTGTAAGAGTCAGCAAATCACCCAAAGTTAGAAATAATTTGCAGGAAGTGCTGCCTAATGGAAAGAAAAAGCATTCTGGGGGGACTGACAGATGAACGCACAGAATATGAGGAAAGAAAGGCTGAGCTTTAGTCTGTGGGCATTACCACGTGTTGGTATAAATCTTAACGGTGTGATTCTTGAATCATTTTAGCTTTATTTTTTCACCTCAGTACTAAACCGTGAGCATAGAGAGGTTTTCATAATAAAAAAAAA
>NW_007731828.1:51239-55817 GCF_000696425.1 Galeopterus variegatus
CGCGCTCAGCCAGTGAGCGGGAACCGGTCTCCACATGGGATCCGAACCCTCGGTGGGAGAGTGCGCCGCTTGGGCCGGCCCTTGAGATATTTTTCTATGCTGAGTCTATGCGTGGGTTTTTTCCCTCCAACTTACACTCTATAATGCAGGGTGAGGTAAGAGTCCTGTAGCCGTAGGCCCTCCCATACCCGCTATTATCAAGTACTCACTATGCACTAGGCCCTGCACAAAGTTTATCTCACTTAATGCCCACTTTCATGCATCTTCTTGTGGGTAGATATCACTTCCATGTTTTAGAATGAGAAAAGTGCATTTCCTTTGTATTTTCCACATTCCATCATGCCAACAGCATTAGCTACAGCCTTAAACATGATCTAAAATGGCACAGACTATTAGGACATGGGCTTTGCCACCTTTGCTACAATTATTTAGGTAGCTAAAGGCCTCCCTGCCTGTCGCTGTGTATTCCAGTGGTGCTCAGGTTTCTGATTCAATGAACACGTATTAACACTTACTGTATGTCTGGTTCTGGGTTGACAGGCCTGTCCAGGTCATCTCATTTAAATCACCCACCAATTCTATGAAGAAAGGCTGCACGATCCAGACTTTGCAGATGAAAAGCTGGTTTCACAACATTTAAGTGGGCTTCAAGGATCACAGACTGACTGAGTGGAGGATATGGATTTGAACCTAGTGTCTCCCACTAGCCCCATCTCCGGAAAGCTTCCCACACACTGCACTGTCTCAGCACAGCCTGATGACCCTCTACCCGGGCCCCTGGGAAGCCACTTCTAAGCAGTGAAAGTTGGTACCAATGATGAAGCCTATTTGTCCTCCCCTCTCCCTCCAGCTTATTCCATGTGGGGAAACTGGGCCACAGAGAAGTTAAACGGTTTGCTCAAGATCACATAGGCAGTTTGTCCTGGGTTCCAGTTCATGGTCTAGTCACATCACATGATCCTTCCTCCACCGAACTACCAGCCCCCACAACCTCATTCCTCAAGGGCCTGATCAGCTTGAGAGTTTCGGCAGCCTAAGGCTGTGAAGACGATTTCTCCTCTGCAGGAAGCTTCCCGTTAGTGCTGGCTCTTCCTCCTAATCAGACCCTGGAAAGTCCATGGGTGGATTCACACTCCAGAATGGTTTCAAGTCTGTAAATTATGCCCTGATGGAGGGTGGGGATAACCACTTCCCAGGGGCTTGATGTCTGCAGTGGGGAGCTGGCAAGAGCTACGTGTACCCCACTGCCCCTGGAGTTCCTCCAAAGGCCCAGGCAACCCCTTAATGTTGACTCAGGTACTTACAAATTGGCTTCCTCTTGACTTTTTTGAGAAACCACTGGAAACTTAAAAGGGACTTTTGAAAGAAAATGATCCAACCCCCTTATTTTATAGGAGCTGAAGCCTAACAAGGGGAGTGAGTTACCACCCAGGTCATGGAGCAGGTCTGTGGCAAATAAGGACTCAGGAGCCAGACTGCCTGGTCCCGATCCTAGTACCACCACTTGCCAGCTGTGTGACCTTGGGCAAGTTAGTTACTCTCCCTGGGCTTTGGTTTCCTCATCTGTATTTGCAAATAATCATAGTACCCATGGTGGATTAAAGATGACCTTAAATTCTTTGACACTTTTCCATTCGAGGGGTGTCACTTTTTTCCCATCTCCTTAATCCAGAGCTGGCTTGTGATTGTTTGGATTGATAAAGTCCAGTGAAGTGTCATTGTGCAGGTTCTAGGCCTAGTCTTCAGGAGGATTGTCAGCTTCTGCCTTGCTCTCACGGAGCCGTAAACTGCCACAGAAGAGGCTTGGCTAGCCCAAGGCTGCCATGCTATGAGGAAGCCCCACTAGCCATGTGAAGAGGCCATGTGTGGGGGAGACAGAGAGAGACAGACGCAAGCAGCCTCTCGCTATATCAGCCCCCAGCCCTTCAAGTCATCCTAACTGAAGCCCCAGACATTAGGGAGCAGAGATAAGCCTTGTCTAAATTCCTAACCTATGGAATCATGAGAAGTAATAACAATAAATTGTTGCTTTCAAATGCTAAGGGTAGTTAGTCATACAGCACTAGGTAACTGGAACAGTGCCTCTCCAAAGGCTGTGAGAGTCAGACGAGTTGATACCCCTGTGCTACTTAGGGCAGTGCCTGGCATAGTATACAGTAAAAGTGAGTTATTACTCACTCAACAAACATTTACTAAACACAAAGTTGTTTTACCCCCTGAACAAGCTGGGAGGGTCATAGTGGTGAACGTGACCCAAACAATCTGGCCCTTGTGGAAATTAGGAGTAACTAGAACTCAGTCATACACTTCCTGTTGAGTTAGGAATGGATATATTTTCTCCCACTTGCCTCCCCCGCCCATAGTATCTCTGTCCCTGGGAGAAGTTGAGGTCTACAGCCTGTCATAAAAGTGAGTTGCCTGCCGGTCTCTGGGCGGGCCTGGAGGGGTTAAGCCTGAGATGCTGTCCCACCGCTGCCAAAGGAAATTCAGCTGCTATTGACTCGACAAGCACTGATGCCCTTCCCAGGTCAGAAGAGAAACCCAAACCATTGTTGAGTAAATACAGTATTCTGTTCACTACATCAATTAGGCTGACCCCAGGGGCTCCGGGAGCCTCTTGGCTCCCCCATTTGCAATGACAGCTGCCATGCTAATGATGTATATTGACATGATAATTAAACCATTACACAAAGTGGGGCTTTCCCAGTCTAAGCAGATTTAGCAGTGGGGCTGGGGTGGTCATGGGCTGGACAAGGCATGGGGGCTGTTCCAGGGCCATAAGGTGACCCACAGTGCCTGGATCATTCCCAGACTCGCCCCCCCAGGGGCAGTGGGCCAGAGCTCTGCAGCTGCTGCCACTGGCGCTGGTGACAGGGGTGTGGCAGTGGGGCCAGAGGAAGGATGCTGCCCAAATGCTGCCCTTCCCTCTCTCTTTATCCTCAGAAATCCTTAACTGGGTGAAGCCTGAAAGGAATCCCTGACCCGTCTGTGGAGGGGGCGGGGCACCCTGTCCACTTCGACTGGACTCGCCTTTCTCCCCCGGAAGGCTCAGAGACACCCAAGGGGTGTTGGGCCAATGGGGACGGAGAGGGCAGGAAGAGTCGAGCAACCATCCTCCTCACTATTTGGGGGAGAAATTACTCATTCTGTAAACAGATGATCACAAACTGCAGAAATCCCTGGCTTCTTGGAGCAACCTTGTAGTTTACCATGACTCATGTAGAGACTCCAACCAGCTACAGGCCCCTTTGCAAGAGCACAGACTTGGAAGTCAGGGGGACTGGGCTGTGCAACTTTTAATTGTGTGATCTCAGGTGACCAAATGGCCTTCCCAAGCCTCTGTTTCTTCAACTCTAAAACAGACTTGGAACTAACTGTCTTGGCCCACTGGGTTGGAAATAAACGAGGCAGTTTATATAAGAGGTCTAAGACAGCATTTTACATAAGTAATAGATGACAGAACTTTACCGACCATAGTAAGGTTCTCCATAAAGATGCGTTCCATTGACAGAAGTAATCATTGTGATTGATTAGGCGGGAGTCTAGAAGGCACAGATTAAGGCACTTCTAGGAGAGCCTCTAGGAAAAGTGAGTACTGCCCGTGGCGGACTCCTTGTGGGAGAGGCTGTGTGTAGAATGTGCTCAGTATAAATAAGGGAAGAAAGAGAAACAGAAAATGACATCATTGGGGTATAGAAAGAGGCAGAAGAGGACTGTCCTGGCCCAGGACTACTAGGCATCACCCCATGAGAGGTGACAATCAAACATTTATCCACACACCCAGCCAGCCAGCCATCATTTATGCAAGTATGAACACACATATTAGGGGCTTATGACATAGAGGTGCACACAGGCCGAACCAGTGCCTGGTTCTTATGCAGATCTTATAAATATCTGGTTAATATATGGGTGAGTGAATAAGATGTAATCCCTGTCCTCACGATACTATGTGCTGTGGAGCCTCCCATGCCTGTGTGTACCGCTTCTCTTAAACCTGAGACAGTTCAGGCTGAGCTGGGATTATAGGAAGCAGAGGGACCTCAGGCGTGCACTGTTACTAGAGAACTGTGAATCAGGTGGTAACCTGGCAAGTAAATACTCAGATGGACATCATCAGAAGCATAAGTGAAGAAACTCCAATGTGGGATTCAAACCTGGATTCTGCAGTCACATCCATACTTAGCAGGGAAAGTGCTGTGATTGATTAGTAATGTCTGCCATGGGCACAGGATTAGAGAGAGGACTTTCTGCTGCCAGGTATTTGTCATCTCAGGTCTGAGATAACTTCTAGCTGTGGAACTGTGTGTATGTGTGTGTGTGTGATCACACAGGATAATCCAACCCTGTTCACTCATGCTATGAGCAACTAGTATTACGATTTGCTTCACAAACCAGTTTTGGTACTTTTCTTTTCCCTTCCTCCTTAGGTAACACCACCAAGCTCACAAAACCTGTGCTGTCATGCGAAAGAAATTTGGCCACCTTAAGAGAATCTAATTTGATTTGTCAAAGCAGCCCCCCCCAAATCAAAGTATTTGTTCATTAATTCAATGAACATTTACAAACATGTACTACGTC
>NW_007731828.1:56253-62029 GCF_000696425.1 Galeopterus variegatus
ACAAAACCTGTGCTGTCATGCGAAAGAAATTTGGCCACCTTAAGAGAATCTAATTTGATTTGTCAAAGCAGCCCCCCCCAAATCAAAGTATTTGTTCATTAATTCAATGAACATTTACAAACATGTACTACGTCGAAAGCCTTGAGAATAAAGAAACAAATTGTCCACAGGTTCTCAGGCGGTCAGTGTCTAGTGTTCCTGTAGGGGGGCGGGGGCGGCAGGGAGGCAGCAGAAGCCCCTGCTGGCACACTCTCCAGTCTCTTGTGTAAAGGCACAACGGAGGGGGAAATTTAATTGGATGTGGCTTAAGCGTTCTTTGGAGGGAAGCCTGAGCATGGTGTTTTTATTCCCGCCCCAGTTATGCGGTGGAACTGAGGCAGTTCCGGCGATCAAGCTAGAGGTTTGACATTGAGCTCTTGGGATTTCTAACCCCTTCAGCCTGGGCTGCCTGGAGGAGGCTCCCTGTGCTTGGACTGTCCAGCAGAGGATGTAAGAAGAGAGGCGGGAGGTGTGACCAGAGGGCCCCTTTGGACACTAGCGATCAAGCTAGAGGTTTGACATTGAGCTCTTGGGATTTCTAACCCCTTCAGCCTGGGCTGCCTGGAGGAGGCTCCCTGTGCTTGGAGTGTCCAGCAGAGGATGTAAGAAGAGAGGCGGGAGGTGTGACCAGAGGGCCCCTTTGGACACTGGGATGTTCAGAGTCCTTCAGGTTTTGTCAGGATGGCCTGTTCACTTCTCTAAAAAGTGAGATGAAACATGAGGGGAAGCCTTTTTGGTGCTTTTTGCACTAAACCCTTGCCACCCAAAGTGTGGTTCCTGGAACACAGCAGCACAGCATCTGCGAGCTAATTAGAAATGCAGCATCGCAGGCCCCTCCTGGACCTACCACAGCAGCGCGTGAATTCCAGCAAGAACCCAGGTGACGCCTGTGCACACGGCAGTCTGCGAAGCACGTTTATGTTGCAGAAATGCCATTCATGCCCTCTACCTCGTGGAGCGGTCACCGTGGCCTTTCCACGGTAATAGACTTTCTCTCTAGATTTTCTCTCCTTATTTCAACTGTCTTAGGTGCTCCCTGTAACTAGGCTCTGCCCTTCAGTTCCAGGCTTGCATCAGAGGTGTGCCCTCTTGTCCCACTCGGCTACAAGGAGAACCTTGCATTGCCACAGCCCTGTGGATTCCCTGCCCTGGACCTCAGCGACACCAGGACCCTGCATTCGCCCTGCTGTGCCACCCACAGCCAGCGGACTCCCCCTGCTTTACGTTCTCTCTGAAGATTTCCTAAGAGAGACCAAGAGAAACCCATTCCCTCATGGGAGGGTGGGGGACGGGAGTGGGGGAGAGGAAAGGGACGTGCAGGGTGAGGCGTGTGTGGAGGAAAGCCACGGCGGGGCCAGGAAAGCTGCAGAAGGCAGAGACAGTGCTCCTGGTCTGGACCTGGAAAAGTAAGCAGCAGTCATAGTTGAGCAATGGGGTTGGGGCTTTTTCCCTCGTTGTTTCTGTTTTCTACCGTTCACTCATTTTCAGTCACTCCTGCAGCAGGTATTCACAGGGACGTCAGCTTTGTGCCAGGTCCCATTCCGGGTGCTGAGGACACTGAGGGAAGCGAGCCACACTGAAAGCATAGGTGCGTGGGGAGGACATCACTGCCGAGCAGGCCGCAGGGCTGGCCAGGCCCTGGCTCAGCAAGCTTGCCCTGTGCCACCACTGGACTGGGCCTCACGTCCCTTGTTGCTGTGGTGTCGGATGGTTGAATTCTAAGGCTATCCAATGTGTGAGAGAACGCTCTGTTAAAGCAGATGGCATGACCCAAGGGTCCTGTGCCCTGCCAGATCTTTCCCTTAGGATTAACCTACTGAGGCACGCCCAGTCCTGGGTGTTTTTCGTGGCCATCTCATCGATCCATCCCAGGGCTGTGAAATCGCTGGCAGAGTGAAGACTGTCTGGGGTGGCACAGAGTGCCAGTGGCTGAGCCAGGCTCCAAACCAGGCCTTTGCTGCCACAGCCTGTGCTCCTGGCCACTTAGTGAGCAGAGGACCAAAGGGCAGCTTGTGGCTAGGGGGAGATCGAGAGTAGAAATTCCTGCTCTGAGTTACGTTTCTGGAACCAAATCGAACTCACTTGAAGCAGAAACCCTTTGCTGGCCACTGCGGAGGAAACTGCTCCCCTTCCTCACAGTGGGCACTCAGCAGACACAGGGGGAAGGAACGGTGGGAGCGGAGACAGCCAGGAGGCTGGGGTCCACATCCTGGGCCCCAAGAACAGCAAACGCCACATTTAAGGCTGTCCGGAACACTCTGCTGGGGGCTTGGGTTCAGGGACCCTCCCCCTCTGTGAAATCCTGGGGACTGTCAAATAAATGACAAGACTCATTTTACAAGTAGACCAGAAGTCTGCAGTGGCAAGTCGGAGCCGATTGCTTGTCTTATCTCGAGTCATCAGTCTCTTGTTCGGCCTTCCACAAACATCTCTCAGCTGCGAGATTTGCACAAGGGCCTGATGGAAGGGGCATTTCCCAGGCCCTGGTCCCTCGCCAGCCTTGGAGAAGGAGAACAGGGGCGTTCAGCCCCCTGCTGAGGGGTACTTGGCTAGCTGGACCAGAGGAGCAGGAAGGCTCAGGCACTGAGGTCCTGGGGGTGGCCTCTGGACTCTAAGAATGAGGGTGACAGTGACCACGATGACAACGAGGATGATAGGTAGGATATGATCTGTGCTTGCCATTTCCTGTGTTCAGTGTTATGTGTCATTCACGCATCACTTCCTTTAACCTTGACAGTCCCTGTTTTGAATAAGGAAACTGAGGTCCAGAGAGGCTAAAGAACTTTCCTAAGTTCATGCATCTACCAAGGGCAGAGCTGAGATTCAAAGTGTGCTGGATTCTAGCGTTTCTTACCCCCTTGTTTAGGGCAGAAAATTACCTTTTTTACAAAATCAAATCACAGGTCCTTCAAGGATTCCCTCCGGGAGCACCCCCTTTGCCCGTCTCATCCTCCCCTTGGGATCCTCTTGCCTGTTTCCTTCTGCCACCTCTATGCTGCTCAGCACCACGCGCACCAGTGGAACTTAAGAAATAAAATTAGATGAAAGCAGAACAGAATGTAAGAAACACTGAATCGGCCAGGATGCCCTGAGCCATATAGTTCTCTGATTAGCAGAACTAATTCTTCATCCCCAGGGCTCCAGGACCCCCCATCACTTAAATGACAGAGGTTTTACAGGGCAGCGAGGATCCTAGGTCCTGGGGCCAGGCATTCCTGGGTTAAAACCCGACTCCCTGACTTCCTAAGTCTCTACTCCCACGGTGTCCTCATATAAAATAGGAGTTCTGGTGACCCTCGCCTTGCTGGGTTATGGAGGATTAAATGAGACAATGTGCACGGAGCACTTTGCTGGATGTCTGGCGTAAGTAAGTGCTTGATAAATGGAGTCTGTTATCTGCTTGCGCAACAAATATTAGCATCTATTTTATATATTGGGCTTCAGCATAAGATTCCATTTTAACCATCTACTTTCAAGCTCCTCAGTAGGTGTTCTGGTTTTCTTCATGACATCTTACACATTTCTTATAAAGTTTATTACTAGGCTTTCGAAGTTTCTGGTTGCTGTCTTGAATTGCAGCTTTCCTGTTATAACTTCTTTAAAACTTTTTCAGTTAAAAGATATTCCATTTTACTGAAAAATAAACCTTTAAAAATTAGCATTTTAGCCCAACCTAAGTTGGTTAACTCTTTCCCTTTCTTCATGCAAAGCGCACCTGCTAGGCGAAAGCACCCTTCTGTGTCAAACCAAGGGAGTCGCTCTTCCTCTGCAATTGACTGAGGGGCAGCCCACCCATTTCGTTGTCAAGGAGACATGGGTACCCCTTCACATGACGAGCAGGACTGTCACAGCTGACACCTAAAATTCCTCATCCTCCAATCCTACATTCCCCCCCTCCCGACACACACCCACAGGCACCACCATGAATACACAAACTGGTGATAGACTGATCACTGCCTTGGCTGCTTCCTTTTAAAAAATAGAAATAAAATTATTGATGTCAATAAATATCAATTCTGAATAGTTTTCCATTTTAGGATGCACCAATATCTATTTAGATAAAAATATACAGACACCTTTCAGTTGTTCCTGGTTTGTTTGCTGTTAAAAACTGCACAGTGATTATGAACATGTTTGATGTGCATCTTTATTTTCTGATTATTTAAAAAACATGGTCATATCACAGGACCAAAAGGTTTGCACATTTTAAAGGTTTTTAATACTGACAAATTCTTCTTCAAATAAGTTGAACTAATTCCCACATCTCCAGCAGCACTGATTAATATGTAATCTTTGCAAAGTGAAAATTTTTGAAAATATTTTTGGTTTCTCACCATCTCAGTTTGCATTTATTTCCTACTGATAATGAATATTTTTTCCTCATGCTTATTGGTTATTTGCATTTCTTCTTGAAAAGTGCATTGTGTCTTGTTCCTTTTGTGTTCATCTTTTTATTATTGATTTATAAGGGCTCTTTATTAAAAAAGAATAAAAACCCTTTCGTATTTTGCAATTTTTTTCTCAGTTTGTCACTTCTATCTTAATTTTGTTTTAAAATCTTTTAAAATTTTGCTTAAAAATATTTTTTGATGTGAATAACTTATTTTACTTTTTTCAATCCCAATTGATTTGAGATACCACCAGTTCATCACTTTTCCGCTTTAGAGTTTTCCATTGTGTTAATATACTTTAATTTATATGTTCATTTTCTCATTGGTGAATATTGATGAATGCCCAATATGTCATTATTACAAAGTCTCACTGGTCACTTCTGGTGCTGTCATTCAAGAGTTTCTTTAGGTGTGTACCACAGATGGAACTGCTGAGTGGTGAGTGGGTTAGTTTGCTGGGGCTGCCCTAACACGGCACAACCAGCTGGGTGGCTTAAGTAACAGAAACTCGTTGCTGCACTGTCCTGGAGCTTAGAGGTCCAAAATCAAGGTGTTAGCAGGGTCGTTTCCTCCTGTGAGCAGTAAGGATCTGTTCCAGGCCTTTCTTTTGCCTTCTGCATGGCCATCTTCTCCCTGCGTGTCTTCACAGTGTCTTCCTTCTATGCATGTCAGTCTCTTGTCCAAATTTCCACCATTTTACTGGATTAGGAACCGTCCTAAACACCTCATTTTAACTAATGACGTCTGCCATGACCCTATAAGGTCACAACTAAGGTCACATTCTGAGGTATTAGGAGTTAGAATTTCAATATATGAATTTTGGTGGGACACGATTCAATCCAAATCAGAAGATTGTGTGTGTGTGTGTGTGTGTGTGTGTGTGTAAGAGAGAGAGACAGAGAGAGAGGGGGTATATGTATCTCTATCTCAAGATGTTGCCAAGTTGCTGTCCAAAGTGGTGCACCGACCCACAGTCCTGCCTGCAGTACGTGTAACCTCAGCTTTCTTTATTTCTTTCCCAACAATAGTATTCTGTTTTAGAATATACCGATATTCAATTAAATAATATTTAATTAAATAATATACTAACAGATGTTTAGTTTGTTTCTTATTTTTTGTTTTGTTTTGTTAGCCTTGCTATTAAAAACTGCACTGTGCCTTATGAACATTCCCATAATATAAACTCAATATCACCAGACTTTATATTTGCCAATCTGATGAGAACAAAATGGTATCTTATTTCTATTTTGATTCACATTTTCCTAATTAATATTGAAGATGAGCATTTTATTTGCCATTCAAGTTTCATTTCTGTGAATTTCCTTTTCCTGCCCATATTAGTAGGG
>NW_007731828.1:62514-63711 GCF_000696425.1 Galeopterus variegatus
GTTTAGTTTGTTTCTTATTTTTTGTTTTGTTTTGTTAGCGTTGCTATTAAAAACTGCACTGTGCCTTATGAACATTCCCATAATATAAACTCAATATCACCAGACTTTATATTTGCCAATCTGATGAGAACAAAATGGTATCTTATTTCTATTTTGATTCACATTTTCCTAATTAATATTGAAGATGAGCATTTTATTTGCCATTCAAGTTTCATTTCTGTGAATTTCCTTTTCCTGCCCATATTAGTAGGGGTTTAAGTAAAACTAGTATAACAAATACTTCCAAATATAGAGCACTCAATAGCATAGAAGTTTATTGCTTACTTGCATAACAGTGCAGATGTAAGTGGGCAGACCAGGGCGGGTCGGCAGCTCTGCTGCAGGAAGTAACCCAGGATTTAAGTTCCTCCTGCCTCGCTGCTATACCATCCTCTAGTGTGTGGTCTTAGTTCACCAGGTGACTCATAGACTTCATTTAAGTGCATTCTAACCCCTGAGGAGGGGGCAGAGAGAGCAGAAGTGGTGTACAAGCAGTGGTCTTTTTAAAATATAAGACTAGAAATGTACACATTCCTTCTATTAGCATCTGATTGGTCCAGATTTAGTCCCGCGGGCATACCCACCTACAAGGAGGCTGGAGAATGCAGTCTTTAGCAGGGCAGCCATTTGTACAATCAAAGCTCCGGGTGTCCATTGTTTCATGGAGTAAGTGGAAAAGGATATTAGGGAAAGTTAACCATCAACTGTCATAATTAATATTATTTGCCTATTTTTCTATGGAGTTGTCTGTCTTGCATTTATTAATTTTAAAAATTTCTTTAAACATTTAAAAAATTATTTATTTTTAATCTTTTTGCGAGGCCCCACTTTTATGGCTTGTATTTGTACTGAAATCAAGATCAAGAGACCTTTCGCCCTTCTGCTCTACAGGAGGTTTCCGTCCTCCCTGAGCTCGCCTTAGAATTTAAGGAGTTTCTTCATGTGATTTATATACTAATGTTCTGAAGGTTGTATGCTTGCAAATATCATTTCTCAGTCCTATTTCCCTATATAAATATAATGCTTTTCATTATATTCATGGTGTAGTTCTCCATACGGCAATATTTTGATTTAATGCATTGAGATTTGTCAAACATTTTTATGATTTCTGTTAAAAGTATTTTATTTAGAAATTCTTTTCTAAACCTATGTCAACAT
>NW_007731828.1:65170-66849 GCF_000696425.1 Galeopterus variegatus
TTTCTAGTATATCTTCTAATATATTATTTTGAGTATATATGAATATTAATGACTGTCGAATGTTGATCTTGTATCAAGGGATCTTGTTCAAGTCTTAGGATAATTTATCTGTAGTCCTCTTGAATTTTCCATTTAACCTACAAATAATGACAATTTTTCTCTTTCTTTCCTGTCTTATATTTTTAATTTTTTCTCTTGTCCTATCACATTGGCTAGCACATCCAGTACGATATGGAACAGGTGAGGTAATAACAGACCTCCTCGTTTGTGCCCGACTTGAATGTGAATGTGTTTAAAGTTACACCATCAATCATGATATTTGCCTTTGGTTTTTGACAGGTTAAGGAAGTTTTCTTCGATTCATGATTTGCTAATGGTTTTATATAAGAAATGGCTGTTGAATTTTATTACATGCTTTTCCTATATTTATGGAGAAAATTATATAGTTTTTCTCCACTACTCTGTGATTGTTTTTGCTGGACCATATTTGCATTCCTGAGATACCTTTAATACATCGCTCAATTTAATTTACTAATATTTTATTTAGAACTTTTAAAATATATGTTCATAAGTGAATATGCTCCTATAATTATTTCTCGGTATTTTTCTTGTCCAGTTTTGGTTAAAAGAATATAAAATTAGTTGCCTATCTTGTTCTTTTCTTCTAATTACCAGTTTGTATAAGATAATGGTCATTTGTTCCTCATAAGGCTTTTAAAACTTCCCAGTCACACCATCTGATGTCCCTTTTGCTGAGGAAACTTCTGTCTGTTAATTTTCTTTAAGAGTTTATCGCGTGTCCAGATTTGCTATTTTATGCCAATTTTGTTTATTTAGAGTTAAGTGCTTCATCCCAGTTCCTCTTAAGGTTTTTAAACATCGTTAAAATCTCTGCTATCTGTAGTATTGGCCCTTTTTCATCCCTGTCTGCTCAGTTGTCCATTCATTGTTTAAGACTATTTGAGTTAGGTTTTCTACAACTTGAAACTAAAGGCATTCCAGCTGACAGAGGCAGAGAAATAGGAAAATGTAGTGAACATTCACGCCACAGCAATGCGCCCAGGACCCGTCTTTCTATGCCACCATGACATTTTCATGCTCCCCTTTGCTCTTTTTCTATAGTTCTTCAAGACTTGACTAAGCTCTTGCCTCCTCCAGGAAGCCCTTCCTGACCAGCACCGCCCCTGATAAGTATACATGTTTTTCTTATGCTTCCCTCTATAGCAGTATTTATCAATCTGAATAGAAATGATATGTTTCTCCTGTTAAATTGAGTGCATATCCAGGGCAAGAAAATCATTTTCATCATTTATCTCAGAGGCAGGCAAGTGCCTTGCACATAACAAGCACTCAGCAAATACTTTCTCAACAAAGCTGTAAGAGCAGTGTGGGACATGGCAGGAAAAGTAGCCTGAGACCAGGCCCAGAGAGAGCACTTTGCCCAGGACATATCACTCTCTTGGGCTATAAAAAGATAGCAGCTATAAAAATACAGGCACAAGGGGCTGTGTGGGGATCCAGAGAGCTCACCCACTTGGCTAGGCAGCTTTCCCTCTGCCTGCCTCTTGCCTCTTCCTCTGTGTCAGCCTTAGGCTGGGCACATGGCAGAATGCCGCAGGGAGGTAAGCCCTTGGCTGGCAAGCTGAAATGGACTTTCTTATTCTGGCTTCAACCCCCCC
>NW_007731828.1:67661-70387 GCF_000696425.1 Galeopterus variegatus
ACCCGGACAGCCGCGCATCAGATAATCCTCAGAACCCCTCGTCCATTTGCCTAAAAAAAAATAAATAATGATGATGATGACGATGATGATGATTTGCCTGATAATGCTTAGAATCCCTCTTCCATTTGCAAGACTCTCACAAGCCTCGCCCTCTCTTGTGACGTTCACAGCAACCCTGTGAAGTGGGAGGACAAGTTCCTTTATGTTTCAGCGGCTTTCCCAGGGCACCGAGGACAGGAAGGCTCAGTTAGGTAAGCGATTTGCCCAGGGCCACAGCCAGCTGGTGTCGTGGCACAGCAGAAACTAGAACACAGGCCTGAGGACATTCAGGTTGGGGTCTTCTCGCTACACACTGTGGCGTGAGCAGCAGCCCGTGTGAGGTGCTTCCTTGTGCACATCAGAGCGCATTTATCTCTGCGGTGAGCACAGACTTGGGTCAGTAGGGTACTGCACTCCGTGGGCATGATTTCCAAAGATGGCCACAACAGCATTCTGTCCAATGCCCTTCTCCAGCATGACCTTGACACTACCCCTCAGCGAGGGTTAAGTCTAATTCCCCTTCCCTTGAACCTAGGCTTTCCTTTGTGGTTTGCTTACAACCAACTGAACGTGGCAGAGTCATGCTGCATGGCTTTCGAGGCTGGTCAGAAAAGGCCATGCAACTGCCCCTGGGATCCCTCAATTCAGTTGTTCTCCACATACTGTTTCCTGGAATGTCCCCTCTTAAATCCAGCTGCCATGGTGTAAGAGAGTGTGGTTCCAGCTGATGTTCCCAGCTGAGCACAGCCTTCCAGTCTGCCCAGCCACCAGATAATGCCAGATCCCAGCCTGCGAGCCTTCCCAGCCGATGCCCAGACTTTCTGGAGTGGAACAAAGCCATTGCCATATTGGGAGACAATTCTCTAGGGTCTCTCACATCTCTGCAGGTGTTGTAAGCAAAAGCACTGTCTACCTTTGTTCCAGGTTACCACTTAAAACATGCTTATTTTGTAAACAGTCACAGAAGAAAGAGATTGCACTTCCCTCCAGAGCAAAGGGCAGGTTTGCTTATAGCCTTGGAAGACAGATAGTGTCCTATGTAATAAAGATATTGTCTCCCTACGGCTTACGGCAGGCATGCTTATTTCCCATTATAAAAGATTCGGGTTCCCTAAACTCAGAGTTCATCTCTTACAATGACACCTGCTGCTAGTGCAGGTGTCACCTGGCTCTCTTTCCATCACCCTGAGAGAACTGGGCCTCAAGGAACTGACCCAAGAAAATACTGATAGAGTACTGCTGTGCTGTGAGAAAATCCTTTGTCTCTGACCCAGAAGTCTCATATTTTCTCATATTACCTGCATCCATGAAACTGTGGCTGGGTAGCTTGTTACCTTGCAAACATGGTAACAATCTCAGACTCTTCATGGTCCTTGATACCTTCGTGTGCCCTGTGTGAATTCATGAGCCACAGAATCCTGTCCTCATAATAAGTATAATAAGACGGTTTTGTTTTCTACCATAGGTTTGAGGTGGCTTGTTATGCAGCAGAAGGTAACCAGACAGGTGGCCGATTTCTTTTCTTTGGGAAGTCTGCGGTCTAGAAGGAGGAATAAGACACGATGTACATAGAAACTACAAGCAGGACACACACAGCATGCCCCGGGTGGGCCAGGGCAGACACTCAGATGTTCCTTTCAAGTGTCCATTTGTGCCCATTGATTTTTTCATAGCAGCTGAAGAGACCCAAGGGAAAACATCACTGTTGTTTGACATACATAAACATGTCTGATGAGGAGGATAGCCCTGATGGAGGCTGAGGACGTGGAGGCTCAGGACACAGTGTGGAAGCTGTGACCCAGCCAGCCTGGTGTTCTGTTTGCATCTGGGGGTGGGGTGTTGCGAGTGTGGATCTAGGGAGCTTCGGCAGTAAATGCTGGGATCCTTAGGTGCCCAAGCTCCTTCGCTTATGGGGCACACCCAAGTGAGGGGAACACACAGGTAGGGAGCACCTGTCCCACTTTACGAAAACACTGTTGACCAAGGTGAATGGTCAGTAATCAGTAGCTGGAGACACTGGCATTGGAGGCTCAGGGTCCCAGGGTAAGAGTCACAGAGTTCTCAGGATGGTGGCTGCAGATGACACTGGTGATGAGCAGGCAGCTGTGTGGCAGAAGAGCAGACTTCCAGCCGGGAGGAACAGCCTGTAAGACCACCAGCACCTTGATCTGTAGCCTTGGCAGCCAGTGGAAGAGGTTTGTCCGTTAATTGTACAGGATAAGCTGGTTTATGTTGTGGTCACAAAGGACCCGACTGCCACCTCGCTGCGGGGGTCCTCTCCGGGGAGGGGGACAGCATCTGGCCTTCTCCCTTTGCAAGCTCCAGGTGCGATCACCTGTGGGCCCGGCGCACCTGCCGAGCCTCTCTGTCCCCAGAGGGCTCCGGGAGCTCCAGGGCCAGCGCTTGCCAGTCTGGTCCTCTGTGTTGGAGAAACGCACTGGCGATGGCGAGCGAGGCGCTCCTGTCGTTCTTTCAGGGCTTCTGATTATATCCAGGAGGAAATGAAGAGGCTGAGGCTAATGGTGTCCCCCACCCTCTAACACTAGTTCATCTCTCGTTTCAACGAGCAGCAAACAGATCTGTCCTCTCACGCAGGTAATCGTATTTTTTTAATGATTATCTTCTATTTCAGACAAGAGATATTGGTTTTCAAACCTAATTTTGATATGTTTCTTTTCTTTTTTTTT
>NW_007731828.1:71147-73947 GCF_000696425.1 Galeopterus variegatus
ATCGCAACCCTCGGTGTTGCGCCTGCACCGCGCTCAGCCAGTGAGCGGGAACCGGTCTCCACATGGGATCCGAACCCTCGTGGGAGTGCCGCCGCACTCTCCAGTGCGCCACCGGGCCGGCCCGATATGTTTCTTTTTAAATACACTTCTTTAAACTTTTAGGAAAGAGAGGTGGTTCACAAATAGTTCTAAGAAAATAGTAGTACTGGTTGTATGGGAATTGGCCCCAAACCGTGAAGGTGTAAGAAAATGACTGATCTGATAACAGTTGGGTTCCTGGTGAGGAAACCGCACAGGGCAGGCTTTGCGCTCGGCAGTCCAAGTCCAGAGTCTGTCTTCTGGATGTTTAACCAGCACGTGCTGGCCATGTGACCTCAAGTGCAAACCATGTGGAGTTTCTGGGCCTCAGCTCTATCCTCTGGAAAATGGGGCTAATAATGTTGCTTATCATATAAGGTTTACCTGAGGATTAAATAAATTAAAATATGTGCAGCTCTCAGACTAGCACCAGTAACTTGACACTGGTTTCTGCTGTTGTCGTCGTCGCCATCGTCAGCGCCCACCCCAGTCCGGTTCTCCCATCTGCCCCCCTCCTGCAGATCAGGCCTGGGACTGAAGTTCACTGAAAGGAGGCATTTAGGTCTTGTGGTTTATTCTGTTTTTATTTACTGGAGGCAAATGTTTTCCTTGAAAATTAAGTAATTGGGTTACTTAATCACTAAACCAGGCCAAACTGGGTCTGGCCGTTCCCTGCAATAGACAACAGTTGCTGGTTAAAAACAGGCAACTTAGCTGGCGCCCCGCCCGACCCCATCCCCAGGCTCTCTGTTCATTTCTTTGTTCATTAATCTCTTTCACTCGGTCACGTTCAGGTGGGAGTGGCTGGCTGCCTGGCTGCCGCAGCTCCTCTCTATTAATCTCGGGGGGCTGGGGCGAGGGGGAGGATGAAGTACAGCAGGCTAATTGTCGGGTCAGATGTGTGATGTCCCAGACCCCAGAGCAGCCCACGCAGGAGCAGAGACAGACACCCCGAGCTGGTGCTGTGGTGCACGTCAATCACAGGGGATCGGCAATCTGCAGGGACAGCTCACAGATGGCTCCTGGCCCCTCTTTCTTTCCTCAGGACTCCAGGCGGAGATCAGACACCATCCCCCGGAGACCCAGGCTTCCACTGTGTTCCTGTGCAAAACCATGAGAAGGTTAAAGAGCCTGGACTCCTGAGTCACCAAATGTGATGCTGAGTTCTGGCTCGTTAGCTGTGTGACTCTTGGCCAATGACCAAATGTTTCAGATCCTCAGTTTCTTTATCTGTAAAATGGGGATATGATTATCCACCTCTCAGAGTTGTTGAGAAGTAAAAATGAGATCCTGTATATACAATACTTAGCACAAAATAAGCCCTGATCCCATTTTATGGTGCTTTGTGTTCATGGGTGGAAGACTGTGAGATGGAAAATTGCAATAGTTTAATGAAACATTATCCCCACCTTTACCCATTTTCCTCTTGGTCAAACACACCTGCCAGCATAAATTACCACCCTTTCTTTTTTCCTCCCAGATTGCTTGTGTTTTCCCTTCTTTGAGTGTTTTTTTTTCTTTCTTTTTTTCATTTTATAATATGGTGCCCTTAAAATAGCAGTGCTATCTACCACCTGAAGGTAATGTTCAGTAATTGGCTATCGCATCAATCTTTGGTGCATTTCTTTCAGCTATTTTTAGGACATGCACAAGCAGGGCTTCATCTGGCTATTTTATGGCAGTGTGTCTCAGACTGTTTTGTTAAAAAGTAAGTCCATGGGATGTTAACAAATGTTACTCATACAAAGAATCCATGAACAAACAAATTTGGAAAACACTGGGTTAAGCAAAGTTAAGTACACTTTCTTTGCTTTAAGACTTTTCCAAGCCTTTGCTATGCCGATGTGTGAAAAGCATAGGATAGGGTTCAGTGTTTCCCATAGAACCCGCTTTCCATGGTGGAACACTTGAATGGACTAGTGCCTTGTCACTCCTCTTCTCAAACTTTACTGTGCCCTCGAATCAGCCAGGGATCCTGTTAAAATGCAGATTCTGAGTCAGGACATCTGGGATGGGGCTAGATGCTCTGTACTCGTGCCAAGCTCCCAGGGGATGCCGATGCCACTAGTCCACAGACCACACCAGGAGAACCAAGACTCTAAGGGGCTGTCACCTGACATAGATCTTGGAGAACATTCCCTTTGCTAGGGAACTCAGCAGAAGAATCTAGTCTCAAATCACACTATGTTTGGGGCAGTAGAGAGTACACTAACCAGGAGTCAGAATATCCAATTCTAGGTGAAACAGGAGAGCTGGTCCCAGTTGGGTGAACTTGGATGTGACATTTCTGTTCTTCAGGTCTGAGTTCCCGCATCTGTCAAACATGGGTAGGAGATGCCCCACTAGCAATAGCAACCAGCCCATAGAGCTGCTGTGGGGAGGAAATGAAATTCTGTGAAAGAGCACGTTGTCAGATCGCCAGCACTGCGTCAGCGCGTTCGAAGGTGAAGTCACCTTCACATCTAAGCTAGGACTTTGTGTTGGAGTCGCATTTATTGTTGCCACAGCCCCCTTAGTTTTCGACAAAGTGCGTGGATCAGCTACGTTGGCCCAGACTCACCTGCGTCCCCTGGCAGCCGTGGCCTAGACGGGGATGGCACGTGCAGCTTATCACGTGCAGAGGCTGCCCAGAGCCCGGGGCTGACAAGGGTACTCTCTGGGCTCTGTGGGAAATACGAGGAAACTTCAAAAAGTTTGTGGAAAGATTTATATTTTCTTTTTT
>NW_007731828.1:74518-84939 GCF_000696425.1 Galeopterus variegatus
CTCTGTGGGAAATACGAGGAAACTTCAAAAAGTTTGTGGAAAGATTTATATTTTCTTTTTTCTTTAATTGAAATATAATTGTGCATATTTGTGGGGTAAAGCGTTGAATATCAATGCCTATGTGCAATATGTGATGAGCATATCAGGATAATTAGTGTATTAATTTTTAATTGAAATATAATTGTGCATATTTGTGGGGTAAAGTGTTGAATATCAATGCCTATGTGCAATATGTGATGAGCATATCAGGATAATTAGTGTATTAATCATTACAAAACGTAGTCATTCTTTGTGATCCTTTGCCAATTTCTCACTGAACCCCCCTTTCCCACATCTAGTAACCTCAGTTCTGTTCTCTCCTTTTGAAAGTTCAATGTATTATTGTGATCGTTGTATCTTTCTTTCTTACTTATTTGTTTCTTTTTTTAGCTCCCACTTGTGAGTAAGGACATGCATTATTTCTCTTTTGTGCCTGCCTATTTCACTGAACATAATTTTTAATTCTATTTTTCCACTAACTCTTTGAAGCACCCTCACAGCTCCTCAGTCAGTTAGCAACGCCTGCTACGGGTGTTGGGGGGATCCGTCTGTGTCACCCACTCGTGCTCCTGTGGGCCTCGCTTCCCACTTTGCTTATAGTCACGCAGCCTTTGTGTGGTGACGGCAGGCTCCCTGCTCATGCCGGCCTACACCTAACACCTCCTCTTTGTCCAAGGCACAAAGCCAACAGGTAGCCGTGCAAGTGGCCTACCCCACGTTTGAGTCTGGTCTGGAGGCGCAGGCCTATGTTCTGAGACGAAAGTGGGTGACTCTCCTGTAGGGAGGCCTTGGGAGGTCCCCTAAGCTTCAGGTGTGCCCTAACCTCATGGATGTCTGATTTGAACCCACACTGGCCTTGTCTCCATTCAAATCAATATTTTACTGGGATCAAAAGGATCTTCAGGCCACTTCAAACATGGGTGAAACCATCAATGCCGTGCTCAGGGATCTCAGCCCTCAGCTGCTTCTGCCCCAGCCCATGAGAGTCCACACTCAAAATGCTCCTACTTCCGTCCATTGTAGGCACCTTACCCTCCCATCCAGGGGAAATGGTGCTACAGCCGCTCAGTCATGTGGACCTGGAGTCTCGGCGTCATCGTGGGCACTTCCCTGTCCATTACTAACCTACCCCAGCCAATCCGCATCCAATGGCACCAAGGTTGGAGAGGACAGACGCCCATTAGGCTTACAGTGCACCTCACAACCACCCTTCCCAGATCCACAGAAGCGAGCCCGGTGCATATGAACCCACCCCCCAGCCCCCGGGCATGGGGCATGATTGATTGGCTCAGGGCTCAGCACGGACCCCAGCTGGGCCGTGCAGAGTCCCCTCCATGGTGATTTTAACTGGGAGAGAAAGAAGACTGCCAGACAAACTCAGGAGCTGTCCCTGGCCTTGTTTTCCTCCTGGGACAGGGATGCAGAGGAAACCAATCTGCAGAGACAGAAGGAGAAAGAAGTGAGGCGGAAGAAGTAAGGAGGAGAGGCAAAGAGCCCTGGCTCCGTCAGACACCACTGTCCTCTCGGATTGAGCCCCCATTTTGCTTAAGTCAGCATCTGGGTATCTCCAATGTAAGCAACTAAACAATTCTAAGCACAAGGTCCCACCAATTCTTCTCTAGTGACACGTGTCAAGTCTGAGAGTTTGTCTCTGTCTCGACTGGCCCCATCCAGGATATCACTTTTCACACTCAGATGGTTGCAGTAATTAGCTAGTCGATATTGATCCTGTTGGTCACTTTTATAAGATTGTTGTTTTTCTAAAATAAATACAAACAAAACAAATATAAAACCTAAGTGTCATTCTCCTACTCAGAGTCCCAATTTCCTGTAGCTAAATTCCAAATATCTTTGCCCAAAGAGATTTCCAAAAAAATGATCAATATCCACTATTTGATGCATAAGTTTCAAGTAACAGAAAACCAAATATAAGCTGGATAGAAGTGACGAAGGCGACATAGTAGATGCTGCAAATTGGCTCATTGCATTCAACTCTCATTCCGACCTCTTCTTGTTCCTTCCAGGGCTAAGGAGGTCGGAAAGTCAGGCTGCGTTTCCCGGCCTCCTCGTGTCTAGTGTTTTGGGCGTGTAGTTCCCACCAGTCAGACGCATGTGAGAGACTGATTTGGAACTGAGTTAGACAGGGAGAGGGACAAAGAGCATGTTCCTTTTCCTTCATTCAGAGAGGAACAGGGTGATAGTTCTGGAAGCTCTCCCAGAAGACGGAGGGAGCCCTCAGCAGGTGCCTTCTTCCTTGTCACCGGCCCAGATCGGATCATCTAACTACAACTGTACCAATTACAGTGGCAAGTGGATAGCTTAGTACCCTCACCCCTAGAGCCAGGAGTGGGGACATTTCTGTGGCAGCACATGGGCCGTATAAGAGAGGTGTGGATACGAAGATAAAATCCCAGATCCTTACTAACAAAAGAAAGGTGTTGGGAAGGCAAGTGAAATGGATACTGCTTCTTCTCGGGCTCTCCAGGTCAAGAATCTATTAGTTTAGGCTCCTCCAGGGCCAGAATCTATTCCAGTAGTTCTTCCAAAGTGCCCTCAGCAAGGATTGATTATGCCCACAGCTCTATATTTCCTCTGGGCTTCAAGTGACGGTGGCAGCACCTGTCCCCTTGTTTTCCTCTTTAGTTCACATGGCCTCTCAGCCATGGGGGCTATGAAGAGTGGATAGGGGGCGATCTATGGAAGCCTCAGGAATCTAAGCTTGGGAATTCCCTTTGGTGAGCAAAGCATTATCAATGCTTTCTAAGTTGGTGACAGTCCAGGAGTAGCTGACTTTGGTGGCATTAAAGTCATCTTCCAGGTATGTCTCATGATGATGCCGGGCCTGTGTCCCTCTCTGCGAAACAGCAGTGAGTAAGCTCCATGAACCCCCACCCTGGGCAAGATCACAGTAGCAGGGAAGGGAGCCATTGACCAAACACACACCCCTCCTCCCTTGTATTGTCACAGGTGCTCCAAGTGCTGGGAAGGAACAGCTGGCCTCTTGGGAAGCACCTCATGCCTTGGCCCTTCTCTCTAAACAGCACAACTCACTTCCTGGCCTGGCCTCCCCCGCAGCTCTACCTCGGGCATCATTTCTAAGGCTGCATGGTCAAGGCCATAAATCTGTGCCCTTGTTTAGTGTGGCATGTCCCTACCTCTAATCCAATCTCCCCTCTGTGTTCTCGGTGCTTGCTCATTCAGTTTGACAGCTATTTAATAAGCCGATTCACTTTCCTTTGACATGAGGCAGGAGTGGTGGGTGTTGAAGAGCCGCGAGGCCCTCGTGAACAATGAAACCCTTTCCCACTCAACACTCTTCCAGCACAGGACAGATAAATTGTGGAGAACTGGAAATTAACCCAAGCTATCTTCTTTTCTTAGGAAAAAAAAAATCACCAGAGACCCGAGGAGCAGGACACGTGCTGTAAGTGGAAGGACCGGCAGCAGAAATCACATTTCCTGGCTCCCGGGGCAGGGGTGAGCCCAGGGCAGGGGCCTGGGAGCCTTCTCTCGATGTAGCTTTTATCACTTCAGAGCAGAAGGTCTTAAAGGAATGCCCTTGATGACTGATGGTGTCCTCAGAAACATGAAAGAAAAAGCATATTTTCTTAAGCCCAGTTTCTGGAAGCCAAGCAATTTCTCCAAGGTGCCTGGGCTACAAATCTCTACAATCGGGATGCAGCTTGGTGTGGCAGAAACAACGCTGGTTCCACACTCAGCAGACCAGGCTGGAGTTCTGACGCTGACTCTTAAAAGCTTTACAACTTTGGGTCATTTCCCTCAACAATCCGAGCTTCAGTTTCCTTCTTTATAAAATGAGCTTGTTGTTCACATCACAGGGTTGTCATTAGGATTAAATAAGAGAATCAGTGTGAGCATTCATGATGCTTAACAAATTATAGTTAATATTTATCGATGGTAACAATAAAAAGCAAATCTACTATCTGTTTCATCTCCAAATAACTATATATCTGTGGTGTATTTTTTACGTTCACTTGCATTTGTGAAGCCCAGGATCGGTTTCCTCCATTTTTATTTATTTTTATCTTAGGGTGCAGTATTATTTCTCACATTCTCATACTTCTTTAAGCAAAAATGGAAGATATACAAGCCAGGACTGGGTTGTCTTTGAACAGGAAGGTTGGACTATTGAGCTGAAAAGCGTGCAGTCTCCCCCAGGGTCAGGTAAATCCATCTGGGGAGCCAGGGTCAGGGTTGGGGTCTCAGGACCACAGCTAAATGGATTGAACATTTATTCAAAATAGCTAAGACTGGGAAGAGCCAATGAGTTTGAGTCCAAACTTTTCTTCATGGAGCAACAATAATCCAAGCTGGGAAGTGAAGTTTGGCGTGCCCGCTGTCGAGCATGACTTCCAATTACATATTCAGGACTAGGAAAGTGATTTGTGGTGGTTTTATGGGTCCAGAGAGCCCACAGCTAGCTGGACTAGTTTTAGGGCTCTAATTGTTATTTGGTTGCCATATTCTACAACTTTAACAGGCAGGCCATGGTTGCTTCAGGTGCCCCTGAGCACCAATGTCCACTTGCTAGGTTAGGACCCGAGGTTGTCCAACAATTCCTGAATTTTAGGGCTCTAATTGTTATTTGGTTGCCATATTCTACAACTTTAACAGGCAGGCCATGGTTGCTTCAGGGGCCCCTGAGCACCAATGTCCACTTGCTAGGTTAGGACCCGAGGTTGTCCAACAATTCCTGAAAAATCCACTTGTACCCACTTTCCCTTTCCTCAGTGCACAGTTATCTAAGTAAATGGCCAGAGGGAAGGACTGGGAAGTGACTGCTGGGTATGCAGCTGTGGCCTTGCAAAATTGTTCCTCTCAAGGGCCCCACCCGTACTTCATTCAGTTGGTGGCTTCCAGGTCTGACAACAGCTCGAGTCGTGGATTTTCACAGGGGCTGCTGGCCGTCGTCTCCTGATCACTCTTCCTTGATCTCTTTTGATTGTACTTAGTGAGCAAAGCTTTTGTTGGGTGCCCAGCAGTCTCAGATCAATCACCTCCGTCTCTCTGTCCGTCGGTCCTCCTTGGTCAGGCTGCCACGCTGCCCTTGCTGCCTATCACAGTAACTGCACCCACCTTGCTTCTGATGGTTAAGTGCTGCCGCTTGTCCTCCATTATTTTAGGATCCTGTCATCCCCGCTGCTGTCAGGAGCCCCGTTCTGTATTCATATCTCCTGGTGGAAGCCCTGATCTTTGAAGACAGTTACCGCTGAGCTGCTCAGCAATTCTAGGGCACACTCACTGGCATATTCTCTGGGCCCTCCTGCAAAACTTACTCAGTTGGTTGAGTTTTCTGACCTTACGACACATACTTGGTCTAGTGTGCCCACTTCTTAGAGACTTTTGATTCTTTCCTTCCCACCTGCCATGCAGTTCTGCCATTGCTAATCCACTTAGTGGGGACATCACTTTTCTCAAGCTTCCAGTAGCCTCTCTAGCAGCTTATCAGCTCCGACTCCAGGATCCTTGCTGAGCTGTTAAATCCTGGGTCACTGGAGAGTTCCCCGTATCAATGCACTCTTCTTTATCCAACTTTATGTTCCTTCTCTTTTGATCCTCCGTTCTCAGGGACCAGATCCGTGCAGACATTCTAGTATCCTGCTGGGACTTAGTAGCTAGATCCTGCAGCTCCTTGATGTCATGGATTCTCTGCAAATAGCCCATGCCAGACCTTAGCAGGCCCCGCACCTCTGCCGTGGGATGTGCTGGGCTTTGACCCTTGTTATTGGTCTTGTCGCCAATAAAGGGGATGGTGTGGGAAGGGGTAAGATCCTGAGTGGGGACCAATGTTGTCTTTGTAAGCTAATTATTTCCCTTGTTATTTCTGCATGATCTTCAAGCAAGGGGGAGGGACACTATTTTTTATCGGGCAGGAGTGGGTCACTTACAGCTGGCAAGAGGGTTTAGGGTTACTGAAAAGCTCGAGATTATCAGCAGTATCTGTGCAGGCATCCTAGACTCCATTCTCAGGTCCCCTTTCTTCTGAACGAGAGTTCTGGCCCCTGTGAAGGAGACCTGCTGGTCTCCTGCTGGTCTGAGAAATCAATGTTCTCTGAAGCTCCACTTATGATTAGGTTCTGTACCTGATCCTTTACACTGTCTGCCTTCAGCTGCAGACTGGAGGTTCCTTAAATGCTGCCCAGGACATCTTTTGGCCTTCATATTTCGCTTTGAAATGGTGACTAATCATTCATATGGTCATGACCTTTCTTAAGTGAGTCCGTGCGTGCAGCCGCAGCCAGTCGATCCCACAGCCCGTGGTTTCCATGTCTCTCTTTCCACTCAGGTGTACCACCTGATGGTCCCCTTCCACTGACGTCCCCACCACGTCCACAACCATACAGGTTGTGACAATCACACTACACAGCCTGCTAAGGACTGTCTGTGCTCCCTCCACCACTAGAGATGGGATTTCATTGTCAGCCCACAGGTCACTTATCCAGCTCCAAAATCCCATTTTTAAGTGCACGTCCTAGGACCACTTCTGGTTTCAGTTTCTGGAAATGAAGGCTGAAGTGGAAAATTACGTGCAGAAAGTTTACTGGTGCATACTCTTGATGATAAAGCTGCAAAGAAATGAAGAAGATAGGACTGGGAAGAGGGAGAAGCTGACCCATGGTGTTGTTGCAACTGGGCCCCCGGCTAATCCTACAGGGCACTTTAGAAAAGGAATGGCCCTTCGGAGGGTCTCAAAGTGAGGCAACGGAGCAGTCCTCGAAATTCCTGCAATGGACAGTGATCAGTCATGGCCCAGCCCTTGCAAAGGAGGCACCTGGGTTAGGTAGTTCCCTGCAGCCAAGGGCAATGCCCCGTGAGGAGTGTATGTGTGGGTTATCCTGGCTGGTGTTCCTGCATAGGGCGTGGGTATGTCAGCCCCGAAGAGGGCATTTGAGCAGAGCACCATAGTAGCCACTGCATCACGCAACCAGTGTCCCACTTGAGATAGAAAACAAAGTCCCTCAGACCCTTTGACATCACACACTGCCCCCAACACCCCCCTTGCCACCAAGAGAAAACCATTGTTCTGCTTCTATCACCATAGATTAATTTTGCAAGTTCTATGACTTTATATAAATGGAATCACAAAGAAAGTAATGTTTCATATTTGGCATATATATGTTTTAGATTCAATGACATTTTTGTATATATCAAAAAAAGTTTAATTGTGAGTAATATTTCATTATATGAATGTCCCACAGATTGCTTATCCATTCACCTGTTGATGGACATTTCAGTTGTTTTCAATTTCTTGCTATTAAGAATAAAAGTGTTGTGAACATTCTTGAACGAGTCCTTGTGTGGACATATGTTTTCATTTCTTTCAGATGAATACCTAGCAGTGGAATTAGTGGTTCGTGAGGTAAGTGTATTTTTAATAGTTAAAGAACTGCTGAACAGTTGCCCAAAGTGGTTGTACCATCTTGCCCTCCTGCCAGCAATGTATGAGAGTTCCATTTTTTCACATTCAGCTAACGTACTTTTGATATTGTACGTTTTGATATAGTGGCTGGGAAACGATAACACGTTGTGGGTTCTTGCCCTCCTGCCAGCAATGTATGAGAGTTCCATTTTTTCACATTCAGCTGACGTACTTTTGATATTGTACGTTTTGATATAGTGGCTGGGAAACGATAACACGTTGTGGGTTTTAATTTGCATTTTCCTGAAGAGTAATGAGCACTTGGCATGTGTTTATAGACCATTTGTGTGTTTAGAAAGTATCTGCCCAAGTCTTTAATTCATCTTTTACTGAACTGTTTGTCTTTTTCTTACTGATTCATCGGTGTTCTTTGTATATTCTGGATGCAAGTCCTCTGTTAGGTATACATATTGGAAATATTCCTCTCAGTCTTTGGCTTTGTTTTTATTTTCTCAATTGTATCCTTTGATGAGCAAAAAATTTTAATTTTGATTAAGCCCAATTTCTTTTTTCTTTTGTAGTTAGTGCCTTTGGTGTTCTAAGAGATCTTTGCCTATGCCCAGATTATGCAGGTACACTTTATTTTCTTCCAGCAGCTTTATTGACTGGCTTTTAAGACAAGTCATTCATTCTTAATGCCACACACTGGTGTCCAAACATGAGAAGCCTTTAATAATATACGGACAGGAGGAGCGGTAGAGAACATGGGAAGGAATGGCAGCGAGCCGGAGCTGGGAGACAGCAGAAGCCGAGAAGATGCCCCGGCCAGACAACCCAAGTCTCCCAAGTGCTGGGGTAACCCCCTCCTCTCTGGCTGCAAACTCAAGGCCGCTCTTCTCCATTAGAGCCAGGAAGGCCAGCTCTGCCTTTTAAAGAGGGGACCTGCAAATGGAATTCACACAGTGCCATGACCCTGGATGTGCAGTGTGGCGGGTGCACAGTGCCCTCGCAGCAAGGGCTCGCCTCCCCGCCTCTCACACGGCCCCTGCCCAGCCTGCTCGCCCTGACAGTGTTTTCATGTGCTGGGCTGAGCCTCTACGGCGGCACTAGCTCACTTTCGGCTTCTGGACAGATCTGTTTTCAGGGAGCTCAGCTTCAACTCTCCGTGGCTTTGGCTCCCCCCCCATCTCACCTTTGAAGACTGAAACCAGGAGGCAGGCTGGTACTTACTGTATAACCCTGTGTCCTATGACCCCAGTCCCCTGAATCTCCTCACTTGGCTTTTATATCTAAGGCTCCTTCAGAGTAAGATGAGGAAGGCTTGTGCCCTAGAAACCGGGTCCTTGCCAGCCCTTCCCAAACCTTTTCCACAGGGAATCTGCCCAGCCCTCAGCCTTTTGTTGCCTGGGCTGGGCCATCCTGTGTACCCTGTGATCCCTGAGTCACAGCTGATTGGGTCAATGAAGTCATGTGACTTGGGGTCACATGATTTGGGAGCACCAATCAGAGTCTGGCCAGCAATCTTCCAGTGGCCCCATGAAAAGGTAAAGTCTTCACAGATCAGCTTCTTCCTCTTGAGAATTTCAACTAAAATATGTAGAATTTGCCAATATGCAGTCAGAGGTGAACAAGACATAGCAAGATAAAGTCAGGTGGCTGAAGAGAGCCATGTGTATGCCTAAGTGACATTAGAGCAGAAACCCTGAGCAGACAGAGGGAGCAGTTTGGTGGCAAAAGGAGCCCAGAGCAGTTGTAGAGACAGGGCTAGAGGGACCGGAAGAGGACAGCGGTCCTACATGTGCCTCTGTCTCCAAACACAAGCAGATTCCTGCCCTGGAGTATTCCTGCATCAACCCCCATAGCTATGAGCTGTCTTGTGAGGGTCTCTGTTTTCACCACCAGACGAGTTTGATAACCATGAGGGGCAAGGAGGGGCAGCCAGGCAGCGAGGAAAAGCAAAACAGATCAAGGTGAAGTGAGCGAGGTGGCTGCTGTCCATGTTCCAGTACAAACACCTGGGGACATGCTTAACATTACCTTGCTTCGTTTCAACTCGCCCATGAAGGTCCGTGCGGAGGTATCTGCTAGACCTGTGAGGAAGTGAACGCATTTTCAGTGAGCTGCAGAATCTGGGTCATTGAAAAGCAGCTTCCGTCTTATCAGTTTTTGAGCCAAATTTTTTACGTGCTTACTTCTAGAAATGTGGTCGAGCAATAAGAATTCAGAGGAACTGAAATGTGACCCTGTCCTGCAGGGATTATGGAATACTCATATAGCATCTTTGCAAAACTCTACAGTGTCAGTCCTGGGAGTAAAGTGCTTTCCGTAAAAACTACTTATTAAGGGAGTGATATTCTGACATTCTGATAAAAGAATTGGTCACTTTATGCCCACAGAAGATGAGTAATTTTCTGGGTTGTGCTAAGAGAACACAGATCACAGCTGCATACTCTGGATATAGTCAGAATTCACACTCAGTTCTATGTGCACAAGCCGACCACAAGGGGTGAGGTCAGTAAAGTTTACTGTGTGCACACGCACACACGCACACACACACACCTCCTTCCCCTTGAAAGTGGAGGTCTAATCAGAAAGGCTCAGCAACAACCAGTTCATGGGAATTAGCTATTCAGAAGAAAGCTCACCACTTGCTGGGGCTGCCTCAGATGATCAGTGAGAAACATCACAGCAGCAATGAGCAAAGGAGAATCCTATCACTTTCAGGATATTTTGTGTCCTCAGGACAGGGCAAAATGAGAAGAGAGGAAGCCTCGGGATGGAAGTAAAGGATGGCATTTGAAGGCAAGATAAACAACTGCAGCCCACAGAGTCTTCTGTGTGTGAGAAGCATCCCATGAAAGAAAGTTCGAGGTGGAAGAAACTTGAACAACACTTGTCCAAGTCCCTTGTCTAACAGGCGAGGAAGATGAGACACAGAGACCTTTATGCAAAACCGATTATTGGTTTTAAGTCTATTGGGCAGAGATCATGGACAATGACA
>NW_007731828.1:85656-87631 GCF_000696425.1 Galeopterus variegatus
ATGTAGGTAAAGAGCAGAGAGGCCCAGGCCAGCGGCTCCCAGCAGAACACAATTAACACATTTGTTTATTGTGCTTCTGTTTGAAAGTCTATACCCAAAAGTAGTTTTTGCAGGTTCAGTGTGGTACACAGTCAGCAACATCCGTGCCACGGGAAGCGTCTTAGCCATGCGGAATCCGGGACCCAAGCCCCGGCCCACTGTCTCACAGCCTGCCCTGCACAGGCTCCCCAGGCGGTGTGTGCACAGGACAGTCTGAGAAGCTCGGGCTGGGCTCTTTCTCAAGAAAAGAAAGTACAAGCCCTGCCAGCTATAATTTAGCAACGAAGGAGACTGCCATGCTGGGTTTAAGTGTTGGCATTTGTATTAGTTTCCTAGAGCTGCTATAACAAATTACCAAAAACTTAGGTGGCTTCAAACAACAGGAATTTATTCTCCCCCAGTTCTGGGGGCCGGGAGTCCAAAATCAAGGAGTGAGCATGGCTGCACTCCCTGCAGAGGCTCCAGCACGCCTCGGTTTGTGGCTGTTTCCTTCCAATTCTGTGTCCATCTTCACTTGGCCTCCTCCTCCGTGTCTCAAATCTCCCTCTGCCTTTCTCCTACATGAACACTTGTCATTGGATTTAAGTTCTACCTGGATAATCCAGGATGGTCTTACCTTGAAATCCTTGGTTATGTCTGCAAAGACCCTTTTTCCAAGTCAAGTGATATTCACAGGTTCTGGGTGGGCATGTGTTTTGGGGGCCACTGTTCAACCCACTGCAACATGACAGGGGTCAGTGAGGGACACAGTCACCCAGATGTGAGGGCCTGCTGAAGTGGTAGAGAGAGAGGCTGAAGGCCCCCTTTAGGGCCCCCTATTTGTTTTAAATCACTCAGCAAGGTCTTCGTGGGCTTTAATTATGAGTGAGAAGCAGAAAAGGAGGAGAGAGAGGGAGGGAGAGTCTTTTGCAGCCTCCCTGGGTCCCCATTGGAGGAAGAACCCTGAGGACAGTAAATGAATTCAGCTTATCCTGAAAGCCCTGTTCTCTGGCAATGAGATTTAAACATCACTAGCGTTAGGAGTTGGTCTAAAATGTATCTCTTTTCTGTCAACAAAATGTTCTCCTTTTGCCCTCTCTGTCTAGGGCCCCCTCTTTCCAGCCCCTGCCCCTGGCAGGTCGGTCGGCACCAGCCCGCGTGGGCCCCGCAGACGATCCCTCCCCGGCCTCCTCCCCGTCTCGGTGTCCAAGCGCCTGGCCTGTCAGGCCGTCTGGATGCAGGTCTCCGTGCTAATTAGGAGCATTATCGCTTTGCCAGGAACACGGACCCAGGAAAAAGCCCTTGTTAAGTGTCTTGGACATGAGGGATGCTGACTGCAGGTGCTGAACTCCGGCATCCGCTTGACAGCACATCCTCTTGGTGCTCACAGGCCCTGAGAGCTTCGCTGGGGCCTCCGGTGCTGGGAGCGCTGCGTCTCTGATCAGGATCTGATGCAGCCTCGTCAAGGGATGACGCGCACCCACGTGACATAGACTTCAGTTTTCACTGTGATAACTCACACATGACATAAAATTGATCGTATTACCATTTTAAAGTGCACAGCTCTGTGGCATTCAGTAGAGTCACGCCGTCGCGCGACCATCACCACCGTCCACCTCCAGGACTTACTCATCTTCCCTAACAGACGCCCTGTACTCATCACACACTAACTCCCCGCGCCCTCCCCCAGCCCCTGTCTGTCTCTGAATGTGACCTCTTGTAAGTGGAATCATACAATATTTGTCACACTGTGACTGGCTTCTTTCACTTAGCATGATGTCCTCGAGCTTCGTCTATGTTGTAGCATGTGTCAAAAGTTTTCTCCTTTTTAAAGCTGAATGACATCTCATTGTATGTATATAACACATTTTGGTCATCCATTCATCCTTTGATGGACACTGGTTTGCTTAGGACACAGATTTTTTTTTTCCTTTTTGTCTTTTTTACTGACCCGTAA
>NW_007731828.1:88752-89305 GCF_000696425.1 Galeopterus variegatus
TTGGTGGTCAAGAGAGGGTTCTGAGTCACAGACTGATGGGACCTGGGAAGACTGAAACCGGTGCCTTAGGGTCCCCATGAGGCAAACTACCCAGAGTGGAGCATAAAGCTGGGAAATACAGCTCCCTGCCCACCCTCGGAGGTAGTCTCTCATGCTGTGCTAAATGCACAACGAGACAAACCCAGGCAGTGTGGTCTGTGGGACCCCCCACCTTCTAGATGTAATTCCTGGAGCTCTGTGTGATCCTGTCTCTTCTTCTGCTCCCTCACCTATAAGGCATGCTTACCACCCGCCCTGTCCTGCCCTCGTCACTGTTCCGAGACCTATGAATGCACATTTGCCAAGGTCTTGCGCTTTCCACAAACACCAAAGTTTCTAATAATTCTACCAGGACTGTAATGAAACAAAAATATCATCGATGTTATGAAATGATTCTTGAGGAACCTTTAGTGGCGTCTGTCCCTAAGGTTCAAAGGGCACATGGGGTCTCTAAATATTATGAACATGTCAGCTGGGCCGAGATTGGCTCTTTAGAAGAGAGCTGCCCGGGACC
>NW_007731828.1:89884-92750 GCF_000696425.1 Galeopterus variegatus
TCTTAACACCTGCTTTCCTCCTTCAAAGTCAGCCAAAAAACCCAGGGTCCAGAGGGGAATTCGACATTAGAGGGTGAGTAGTTGGTGGTCTTGCTGGTGGTTGCTTTGAGTCATCAATTCCAAAATACAGGGAGCTGGACAGGAAGGTAAATACTAGTCTGGGGAGCCTACTCTGTGGACCACTAATTATTCCTTTCTCCCAGTGGAACAGAAAGGCATTTCCACCTCTGCCTGTCTCCCCAAGGCTCAGGTTTCTTAGGATAAGTAAAAACCAGGAGGGAGAGTGTGCAAGCTTCAGCCACGGGGAGGGCCTGCCGCCCCGCAGTTGCACTTACAACATGGCCCGGCGGGGCGTGCTACCATTTTTTCTCAGTGACTGGTTGGGAGCCTTAAATGAAGCCCCGTTATTTGTATTTTCCATTTTTACTCTGTTTATGTCCAAACAAGAAACCAAGATAATCAATTTTCTAAACACGACCTGAAGCCCTCGTTTAGCTTTCCATAAATGCTGTAGATCAGCAGTCCACCCTCACCCTCCATTCATTTCCGGCTCTTAAAAAGTGTCCAAAGACAGGCTTTCAGGGTCCCAGGAACAGGAGCCCTGTCCTCTCCGTCCCAGCCGAGCTCCTGTGTCTGTGTTTTCCCCCGGCCTGGCCCACATGCTTGGCAGGGAGCATCTGTCAGGGGTCGGTCTGTGGTGGATTCTAGAAACCCATTTCCTGTAACCCGACTGGGCTTTTCTGTGGCAGCCCCGCCGCCACTATCGCACAGCCTTCCTGCCTGGCATCTGCAGACAGAACATTCCCGACAGGGGAGGCCCAGTGAGACTCCACTCCTTTCCCAGGAGGCCGGAGGCCTACCCTGCCTGGCGGCTTCGGAGCCTCTAAGGCTCTTGTGGGTCAGCTGGGGAGGGAGTTTCACAATTAAAAAAAAAAAAGAGTTGTCAAGGGATTCCTCAGGGTAGCTAATTGGAAAAACCATTTGCCCCCTTTCATGACCCCCACCCTTATCCTAGAGCGGCCACCCTATCTGTAAATGGCCACCATGGAAAATGTACCCTGGTGACTTGGTGTGAAAGATAGGCCAGGCTCCTAAAAAATCTTCTCGGAGCTTATCACCTTCTTCTGGCTCCACTGCGGGCTCGGGCTTGGCCGGAGGAAACTGGCTGTCTGTGAGCCTAGACAGGGTCTCATCAACAGCTGATAAGGCCCTCTGTGCACCAGCAGGCCCGGGGCTTGCTCGCCTCTCCAATGCCAGATACGTTTGTGGGAAAATATACAGGGCCCAACGACCTCCATTAGGAGGCCGGGCGAGCCCGCAGTGATGCGGGGTGGCCCTGTCCCCACCCGGGAAGCCAGGAGTCCTCAGAGGTCCCTCCACCAGGCCCAGCACCAACGTCAGTGGTCAGGGGACCGCCTGTGCCCTGACAGTGCTGGTTTGCCAGATGAGTTAATTGCAAAACAAGCTCCGATCTATTCAGACTGGAAATCACCAAAAAGCTCCTATCATCAGAATTTCTGCAATGACAATGGACATTAAAATAATGCACTCTGGTGTTGCAATATCTGGAGGTCCCTTCTAAACTGAACCACTTAGTGCAATAAAAGGCACAGCAATGGGACGAAAGAAATTAGATTTTATATTTCAACTCTGCTCTCTAACTATCCATGTAACAATAGTTAAATCAGTTTCCCCAGGAAAATGTAAATAAAAATATTTTCCCAGTCTGGCTCTCATTGTGTGAAAGAGATTTATAAATAAATGATAGAGCACTATATAAATAAAGTATTATTCTGTTAAAAATATTTAGACTATTCAGTGGCAAGTGCACTTACACACTGGAATCCTTTGAAAATTGCTAATTCTTGTTTCTCATGTTGAGTTCAGTTGAGCAGTTGGGTGCTGAGCTCCTGCGCGCTGAAGAAGACACAAAGAAGAGACATGGCTCTCCCACAAAGAGCTGTAGTGTCAGGCAGTGGCATGTGCTACAGGAAAGGTGCAAACATCCGATAATGGGGAAATCTGGCAAAAAGACTGTTGAGAAAGCAGAGGAAGGGTGATCTGAGCAAATCTGAATGAGGACAGCCTTGCCCAGAGCCTGCCTAGAGCCTAAGTACAAACACAGAAAGAGGCGAGAACAGGGCAGGTTAGTGGGGAAGGAAGCAGTTGGGGGGTGGGGGCAGCTGCATGGAAAGGTGTCATAAGGATAATGGGCGCAGGGAGGCTGGGCCAGGTGGAGGGGCCTTGAGGGCCAGGCAGAGGAGCTGGGATTTTCCTATGGAGAAGTGGAGAACATGAGACTGAGGAAGGACCGGAGGTGGGAAGAACCAGCCCCAGGAGCTGGGTGGAAAGAGGCAGTGGGAGTGACAGAAGAGGACACTCACAAGAGGCTTTGGCTGTGCATCATCTGACGACCCAAACATGCCCCGTCTCCTTGCTTTCTGGATGGAGCATCCCGGTGGGCGTGCACTATTCCGCCTGTGCAGTTCCTCAGCTTCAGCTTCTGTCCCGGCCTTTTCTTTTCTGTTTCAGGTGAAACTGATTTCCTAGTCTGACTCTACATCAAAATATCGCACTGGGAGGGAAGGAGGAAGTGGCTTGAAGAATGCAAAAGGAGAAGGGGAATAAAACAGGAAAATGATAAACAACTCTTTATAATTTTTATTACTACAAAAGCAAACAAGTTCCAAATTTAGAAACCCAAATTAAGTAAAGTCAAAGAAATGAAAATCACACGTATGTAGAGATGCCTACTATTAGCACTCCGGTGGCTATGCTTCCAGTATTTTTCTGCGTGTCTGCCTCTGTGTGTGTGTGTGTGTGTGTGTGTGTGATGTCATGTATATTTCTGTGTGGACATAATTTA
>NW_007731828.1:92989-94278 GCF_000696425.1 Galeopterus variegatus
CGGCCTTTTCTTTTCTGTTTCAGGTGAAACTGATTTCCTAGTCTGACTCTACATCAAAATACCGCACTGGGAGGGAAGGAGGAAGTGGCTTGAAGAACGCAAAAGGAGAAGGGGAATAAAACAGGAAAATGATAAACAACTCTTTATAATTTTTATTACTACAAAAGCAAACAAATTCCAAATTTAGAAACCCAAATTAAGTAAAGTCAAAGAAATGAAAATCACACGTATGTAGAGATGCCTACTATTAGCACTCCGGTGGCTATGCTTCCAGTATTTTTCTGCATGTCTGCCTCTGTGTGTGTGTGTGTGTGTGTGTGTGTGTGTGTGTGATGTCATGTATATTTCTGTGTGGACATAATTTAAAAATAGGTCAGGGACTGTTATAGTACTATTTATGTTATCAGTGTCAAGTGCATGACACTTATTGAAATAATTTATTAAAGTAATCAATGACCATGACTGACTAAAGACACTGTTTCATAAACTGATTTTTCACTTAACTACATTAAATATTGTTGACACCTTTCCATGTGTTAAAACAGTCTTTCAATGGCTGCATGGTATTCCATTGTATACATTCACTATGCTTGACTTGACTGAGCCTTAAATGGTTGGACACTTATTTTAAATAAAGCTGTGATAAAAATTTTTACAGTTAGAGATGTACATTTATGATGATTTCTTTTGAAAAAAATACTAGAAGGAGATTTTACGGTTCAAGGGTTGTGCACATTTTCAAGAATTTTGATATCCACTGCTGGCTTTCGGTATCCTACTCCTACTGAATTGCCCTTTTAATACATATATCAATCAGTTCACTCCCCATCTGTAGTAGATGCAGACTCATCTCCCCAACATGACAGCCGCACAGTAGATATTATCTTTCCCTTTATCTCTGCCCATTTGATGGGTAAAAATTGAGTTCAGGCTGCTATAACAAATTTACCAGAGACTGGGTGGCTAGAACAGCCCATTCCTATTCCTCACAGTTCTGGAGATGGGAAGTCCAGGTTCAAGGTGTCAGCAGATCCAGAGTCTGGAAAGGGCCCTCTTCTTGGTTTGCAGATGACCATGTTCTTGCTGTATCCTCATGTATGCAGGGAGCAGAGAGAGGGGCAAGCTCTTTCCTGTCTTCTCCTTGCAAGGGCACTAATCCCATCATGACAGCGCCATTGTCAGGACTTAATTACCTCCCAAGGACCGCATCTCTGAATACCATCACACAGGGGATTAGGGTTTCAACATATGGATCTGGGGACACATTCAGCCCATAGCACTTGCTCATG
>NW_007731828.1:96974-98511 GCF_000696425.1 Galeopterus variegatus
CGCATCCCCACCTCGTGGGTTACTTAGAACAACAGCAATAATTCTAACTGTGTGTCAGGAACACTGACCTACATCGACCCAGGTATGGCACATCACCTTTGTTCCTTGATTTCTCCTAAATGACACTTGCAGTGGGCAGTTGTGTGAAGTATTTACTAACATTTTGGGGGGTCACAGTAAGGAAGGGTTACATCAAACACAGTCCTCATATTCAGGGATTCCGCACTGACGAATTCACCTACTTGCTAAGATATTTTGTGGTCCCCAAATCAATACTTGTAGTCCTTTTGCGGTCATTCGTGGACATGCAGAATGGCAAAACATTCGCGTCACACGTTCCCAGCCGAGGTGGGACAAGGACAGGTTGAACAATGCTTGGCCTTCTTGTTTCAGCTCTCCTACGGTAAACACGTGTCTTTTTCAAGGTCTATTTAGGGCCATGGTTTTGCATTTTTGTGCTTTTTGTTGTTTAAAAGGCCCCCAAAGTAGAGCCGAGGTGCTGTCAGGTGTTCCTAAGTGCAAGAAGGCTGTGACATGCCTCATGGAGAAACTACATGTACCAAACAAGCTGCGGGCAAGCATGAGTTATGGTGCTGCTGGCCATGAGTTCAGTGCTAAAGAGTCAGCAATAGATGTTAAATACGGTGTCTTTAAACAGAAACACACACAAAACAAGGTGACATATTGATTACTTGATGAAAATGTTGTGACCAGGGTCTTGCATGAGCCTAACCCTGTCCTTCCCAGGAGCAATGGTTTGGTATTCACCAACTCAGTGTCTGTGGCAACTTTATAGAATGACTATGGCAAATAAAGAGACATATAACAAAACCTTAAGACTAGATATTAAACAATCAGTTATTGAAAGCATCTCTATCCTGCCAACCACAGGGAACTACTGGGTGACTGTCTTCAGCTTTCACCCTCCAGCCGTCTTCCTGGGTGGCTTTCTCCACTCTGCCTTCCTTCCCCCTTTTCCCTGTTCCAGGACCTGCTAGCCTCCTTCTGGAGATTGCCCTGGAAAAAGCCCTTCTTTTCTCTCAGACTCACTTGGTCCTCGGACCATGCTCTGAGGGTCTTTCTCCACCAAAATGACCCTGTTAAGGCATTGCACGAGACAAAGACTCTCCCCTGACAAATACTGCCGATTTTGAAATTAACTTTTATTCCCAAACACACACATGCAGATATATATTTTCTGATGTTTATTTCACGAGCCAACTAACGGTACTGTAGGTGCAGTTACACTTTGCGTTTAGCTGGGAAATAAACTTTTAAGAAACACATTTGGTCAACTTTGTACTTTTTCCAGTGATGGTGGTAAGAAATAGAGAGTCCTGATTTTCACGTCAACACCTCTCTCTAAAGGGGGCAGAGGAAGGCTGTGGAGGTGATTTAAACAATCTCAACTCCATTTTTACCCTGGGAAAGCCAGGGGGTAAGCTAATTGGATTGTTTTTTGTTTTGTTTTTCTGAACTGGTCTTGTCACCTAAGAAAAAGCTGACGGTCCCCCTTCAGGGCCCCTCTATGTCATCA
>NW_007731828.1:99332-100535 GCF_000696425.1 Galeopterus variegatus
AACTCTGAAGTGTTTTGGAAAAGAATATCATGCCAGCATTAGAATAAAATGAAAATACGGGTTGACATAAAATGATTTTGGAGATCATCAGTTGTTAATATACTTAGGTAAGATGCTATTTTTGGCAACAGTTGCTACTATTTTACTTTAATAAATATTTATAAATTATTTCAAAAGTCCTTTATCAACTGTCTGGATTGATTGTACACTGTGAGTATTTAATTTTGGCATGTTTATGTATAAGAGTGTATAGGAGGAGATGTATGTGATAAGAAAAAACAGCAATGTGTCTTCATTCAAAATAAACGTTTTAGGTTCTGGCTAAAAATGAATGTTTTAGGTTCTTTTACAATAAATACTAATACTTAAAAAATTATACTAGAAATAGGGTTCTGGCTAAAAATGGTGTTAGCTGGCAGGTCTGTATTTAATATCTTCTACCTTCTCGATAAATTAAATGACCTTAAAAGAAAAGAGATGAAATAGAGAGTGATACTGTGTTTTATGCCACCACTGACTCAGAGACTCTGGTCTGTACCACCCAGTAAACTGGGCATGAGTCTTTCTTTTGATGATCGAACACAGCTGCACTACTGTTCCCATCTGCCTGCAAGCCTCTCTGATCTTGATGAAATCTTTCTACAATCAAAGAGCACATGCCAGATATCAGCTGGGCCCAAAGCACAGACAGGAAACTTTCATTTCAGCATTGCAGATGGGATTGGTAACCACCACAAGAAACCAGTATAGGTATGTGCAGACATAGCAAAAAAGTTGATAGCCATGGAGATTATGCTTGTTCATGCATCTCATCAGTTCAGAGTACTAAACAGGTGGACATCAGGCACTGAAAGGGATGTCATCTTAATACAAAAAAGACACATTAGTTGAAAGCCTGGGAATTAGATTGGAAACTGTGCGCATCAATTAGCCTGCACCTATAGATCTGAAAAGGGAATTAGACCATTACGTAAATAGGTTAAAATTGTGGTCAAAGGTAATTCACATGCCCAGTATTTGGAATGGTCTCACCTTCCTTACCAAATGTTCATTGAACCTCTATTGTGTGCCAGGCCCTGTTCTTTGTAGTGACTGAGTAAAGAAAAGAAAACCAATGTAAGATAATTTTTTAAAGTACTGAAAAACAAAGGAAAAAGAACAATGTAACAAGGACTCAGAAGAAAAGCATAAACCTAGGAAATA
>NW_007731828.1:100833-109015 GCF_000696425.1 Galeopterus variegatus
AGCCTGCACCTATAGATCTGAAAAGGGAATTAGACCATTACGTAAATAGGTTAAAATTGTGGTCAAAGGTAATTCACATGCCCAGTATTTGGAATGGTCTCACCTTCCTTACCAAATGTTCATTGAACCTCTATTGTGTGCCAGGCCCTGTTCTTTGTAGTGACTGAGTAAAGAAAAGAAAACCAATGTAAGATAATTTTTTAAAGTACTGAAAAACAAAGGAAAAAGAACAATGTAACAAGGACTCAGAAGAAAAGCATAAACCTAGGAAATAATTACTGCAAGATTCAGGATAAACTTTCAGAAAATAAATGGACATATTCAGAAGAGTGAAAATAGGAATAACTTCAATAAATAGGTACAAAAATCTGAAATTAGGAGAATAAGATGAGATAAAATGGTAACAAAATAAGAAGGTATTACAGACTGAAGAGAAAAAAGAAAGCAATGAAAATTGAAAGTCAATAGATGTACAGAGTAGGGAATGGCAAATCACCATTTGGATAATGGGCATTTCAAGGGAGAGACCAAAACTGTGCATAAGCAGAAATGTTACATAAAGCAATGATCAAATATATTACCTAATACAACTTTTCTGAGCCAAAGAAAGACCTGGAGATTAAATGAACTCACTACATTCCAGAAAAAATTTTTAAAAATTGACTCACACATGTAAACATCTTAGCAAAAACTTTGAATACAAAAATAAAGAAAAAATTATATTAGCAGAAGGGAAAGTCAGTTTCCTATGATAGAACAAAACCCAGGGTAGTCTTAGACACCTCTATATGTCAAATTGTAGATAACAGTGTAGCCACATCTACTGATTTTTTTTAAGGAAATATGTTATAATCCAGGAATTTTATACCTAGCTAAGTTGGCTTTCATGTATGACCAACAGACAGAAATTTTTAGAGAGGCAGGGGTTCAAAAAATTATAGGACATATATATTATTTTTTTGAGAATAACTGGTTGAAGACGTACTACGACCATTTTACAGTTGAAACAAAATTAGGTGATAAGTATTGAGATGTGATAGCATAACAATTAAAATAGAGAAGCCCAAGCAGGGAAGAGGAAACAATAAACACAACAGCAGAAATAAATGAAATTGAAAAGAGGAAGACAAAAGAGAATATTAATAAACCAAAATCGGGTTCTTTGAAGCATTAGTTATATTGATGAACTTATAGATAGACTGACAAAGGGAAAAACAGAGACGACGCTCATTATCAACATCAGAAATGAAAGAAGGAATACCGATACCGACTCCACAGACGTTAAAACAATAACATGGCAACAACCCTGTGAATAAAAATTCAGCAACTTAGATGACGGCCCAATTCCTTGAAAGCCACAAGCTACCAAAACTCACCCACAAAGAAATAGGTAATCTTACTAATCACATATATCTTAAAGAAGATGAATATGTAGTTAAACCCTCCCCCAGAAGAAAGCTTCAGGCCCGCAGATTTTCACAGGTAAATTCTGATATTTAAAGAAATAATAACAGCAGATTCTACATGATCTCTTTCAGAATATAGAAGAGGGAAAAAACACTTCCCAAGTCATTTCACATAGCCAGCATTAACCTGATACCAAACCAAAGACAGTACACAAAAAGAAAACTAAGGACATATATCCCTAATGAATATAAGCATAAAAATCCTCAACAAAACATTATCACATCAATTCTAGCAACTGATAAAGGCACAAGTACATCACAAGTGGATTTTATTTCAGACATGCAGGACTGGTTTAACATTCAAAAGTAAATCAATGTAATCTAACACATAAACGTACCAAAGAATAAAAACTGCATGATCATATATCAACTGCCGCAGAAAAAGCATTTGACAAAATTGAGCACAGAAAATCTCCTAGGACTAATGGCACACACGGTCAACGCACAAATTGTATTTCTGTGTATTAGAAATCAACAATTGGAAACTGAAAAAAATTTTAAGAACCTTAATTTTTAAAAATAGCTCAAATAGGAGAGAAATACTTCGGTATAAAACAGACAAAACAGGAGCAGGATCTGTGTCCTGAAAACTGCAAAATCCTGATGAAATATCAGGGAAGACCTAAATAAATGGAGATACCTACTGTGTTCATAATTGCAAAATTCGACATAGTTATGATGTCAGTTTTCTCCAAATTCATCTATAGGTTTAAGTCAATTGCAATCAAAATCTAACCGGAATTTTTGTGGTTATAAACAGGTTGACTCTCAAATTTATATGGAAAGTCAAAAGAACTGGAAGAGCCAAAACAACTTTGAAAAAGAATAAAGCTAGAGGATTCACACAGAAATAGACCCCCATAAATCAATTTATTTTTGATAAATACTTTTTTCAACAAATGCTGCTGGAAAAATTGAATATCCATAAGAAAAAAGTGAAACGAAGTTTACCTCGCACCTTATACAAACATTAAATGTTCAACCATAAAACCTTTAGAAGAAAACATAGGAGGAAGGCTCTGTGACCTTGGGTTAAACAAAGAATTCCTGGAGCTCCTGAACACCGACAGTACAATATGGCAAAGACTTTTTAAAATGATAAATGGGACGTCATTAAACTTAAAAACTTTTACCCTGCATAAAGCACTGTTATTAGAATTAAAATCAATATTTGCAAATCATACTTTTGATAAAGGACTCGTACCCAGAACACAAAATTTAATAATAAGAAAACATTTAATTTCTGAAAACGGCCAATCGACTTTAACAGATATTTCACCAAAGAAGCTATACAGATGGCAAATAAACACATGTTAAAATGCTTAACATCATCAGCCATTAGAAAAACACAAATTTTTAAAAATTTATTTTTTGTTAGCATATTCATTATTACAAATCATACTAATTCTTTATTCCCCTTATCCAATCTCTCTCTTTCCCCTCTCCCCCTCCCCCCCAATAACCATAGATTTGTCCTCTTCATCTGATAGATTACCTGTTCCTCGGTTGGTTTGTTGCCGAGATGATCTGTCCAGCACTGAGACAGTTGTGATCAAGGCCTGCGCTATTATCGTAAATCAGATGCTTCTTCTATGACTCTGGAGTGTGCTCTGTGGAGTGAGAGGACCTCTTCATTTTGTTTCCTTGTGTCAATGCAGTTGAGAGTCTGGTGTGTCATCTGCACGGTGGTGACTGCGGCTCTAGAGACCAGCCGCTTTTGTGGCAGCCATGGCAATTGCAGTGGCTATGGTGGGCTACCCGTGTGGAAATGGTGTTTCTGGTGTGCTCTTTACCTGGTTGTGGCTGGGTTTGGCTTCCTCCAGCTCCATGCCTCAGGATCCAAGCGGGGTGCTGGGGCAGTGGCGGCAGCTTGCCTAGTTGAGGCTGGGTTCGGCTTCCACAGCCTCCATACCTCATGCTAAGATGTTGTTGCAGAGCAGTTGTGTGGGAGGGGGAGATGGCCAGGGGGAGAGACATAGGGTGGGAGGAGAAGGAAAGAGGGGAGACGTGGCTGAGGCCTGTGTTACCCCTCTCATTCCAGCAGGGGAGACCAAGGGGCTTCTAGTGGTGGCTTGGTCATTGCTGGGCTGGATGCAGATGTAACGACGGTGTGGCTAAAGCCCGTGGTCCCCCACTACCCTGGCTCAGGAGCTCATGGTGTTTTGGGGGGTGTCTTGATGGTTGTCGCTGGGCTGATTGTAATCTCAGGGGATGTGGCTACAAGTCTTGGCCCCCACTACCCTGGCTCAGGAGCCCAGGGCGTTTCCAACAGCTCAGTGGTCATTGCTGGGCTTGGTGTGGAAGTCAGGGGGTGTGGCTGAAGCCCTCAGCCCCCAACTGCCCTGGCTAGGGAGACTGGGGTGCTTCCTGTAGCAGCTCAATGGTCATCGCTGGTCTGGTTGTGGATGTTGGGGGAGTGTGGCTGAGGCCCTTGGTCCCTGAGAGGCCAGGGCATTTCCTATGGCAGCTCAGTGGTTATTGTTGGGCGGGTTGTGGACATCAGGGGGATGTGGCTGAGGACCTCGGTCCCCCACCACCCTGGCTTGGGAGCCCAAAGGGCTTTTGATCCTTCTACATTTTATTATGTGTGTTATTAGACCTTTACTGCTTAATATCAAACTTTGTCTCCGATCTGTGGGTATTTTTTTTTTCTTTCAGTTCTGTGTTGGATTGTTCAGTGTTCCCACCACTTAAACTCTGCACTGGAACTAATTTGTTGTCCTTTGGTTACTTCTAAAGTAGAGGAAATTCCTAAGGGAAACAGCACTTGAGCCCTGTGGTTGAGCTGAATTGCTGCTTTGTGGCTGATTCTCTGGGGAAGGCTTTTTGTGCAGCTCAGGTTTAAATTATTGGTCTTGTAAGTACTTCCAGGTCTTGTGAGGTCCGATACACCTGGGGTGTGTGGAAACTGTGGTCTGGGCCTGAGTCTTCTCAGCAAACTGCACCCCCTGCAGTTCCACACTCCTGACCAGTCTCCACTGCGTGGACCTGTGCTGATTAGAGGGCAGATCAGCTGTCCAAGCTTTGCCCCAGTGCTTCCTCGGTGGCCCATCTCCCCCACGGCCTGCACTCCTAACACCTCCCATGGGGTGGGCCATGTGCCAGTCCCTTGCTATGATTCACCAGCCTCTGAGTGGCCCCTTTTCTCAGTTGTCTGTGGCCCTTTGTTCCTAGGTGGGTCCACAAGAACCCTGCTAGTGGTCTTGCTGGCCTTGGGTGCCACCAAGGCCCTCTTCTCCCCTGCAGCCTCAGCAACTTCATAGGAAGGGCACAGCTGTGGCTTTTGCCAGCTCTTGCTCTGTGTGCTCACCAGCTCCAGCCTTGAAGCTGCCAGGGCTCTAAATGGTGGCAGCAGTCCGTCCTTTCTCTCATCATGGCTTCTCCTGCCTTCATGCACTCTGTAGGTTGCTCCTCCTCTTCCCCTGAGCTCTAGCAGCCCCAGCTTGGCTGTCGTTGCTTTTTAATAGGTATAAATTTGTTGATTTGTGGGAGAGAGTGACACTGGGAACCATGTATTCCACCATCTTGACCGGAAGCCCCCCAAAATGCAAATTAAAACCACAGTGAGATACTTCTACACACCTATTAGAGGGGTTAAAATTTTAAAACCAAATGCTGGCAGGGATACAAAGTAGCAGAAACTCTCATTCACTGCTGGTGGGAATGCAAATGCAAATGTCTTTTTCGTGACCAGTAAGGGGATCACAACCCTTGGTGTGGTGTTGCCCGCACTGCACCCAGCCAGTGAGTGCACCGGCCAGTCCTATATAGGATCCGAACCCGCGGCGGGAGCATCGCTGCGCTCCCAGCACCGCACTCTCCCGAGTGCGCCATGGGGCCGGCCCTAGCAGTTTTTTATAAAGTTAAACATATACCTACTATATGCCTTAGCAATTGCATTCTTAAGTGTTTACGCTTAAGTAGAAATGAAAACTGTTCAAAAACCTTATCACATATGTTTATAACAGCTTTATTCATAATAGACCCAAACTGGAAACAATACAAATGACTTCAATGGATGAATCAATAAACAAAATGGTACATCCATAAATTTGAACATTACTCAGCAATAAAAAGGAGTGAGGTACTGACACATGCAACAACTTGGGAAGTTCTTAAAATAATAATGCTAGGTTAAAGACACCAGTCTCAAAAGATTATATACTGTATGATTCTATTTATATGACATTCTAGAAAAGGCAGAACTATAGGAATAGAGAAAATCAGTGATTTCCAAGGGTTAGGAGTGGGAGGAGGATTTGACTACAAAGGAACAGCATGAGGGAGTTTTTTCAAGTTATGTAACTATTCCATGTCCTGATCATGGTAATGGTTGCACAAATCTATACATGTGGTAAAATTCACTTTAGTCCAAAAAATACAGTTAATTTTATAGTATGGTTAATTTTTTTAATGTTAAAAGTTAAAATATTAGCAGGTACTATGCAAATAAATTAATAAATAAAATTTACATATTATCTTAGTTTAGTCTAAAGAGCAAGGATGTTTCAATGTTAGAATATTTCTAAATGTATAATATTACATTTATGAAAACTGAAAAATGCTGAAAATATATATAAAAAACTTAAATCCCATTTCTAATAAAATTCTTAATATGATTATTATTAAAAATAGTGATAGGCTTCCTAAAAAAGATAAAGAATATCTATCTGAAATCAACAGCAAACATTTTATATAATGATAAGAGTTGTGTCTCTCCAAGTTAGGAATAAGATGGTAGTGCTCATTGTTACCAATCTTGCACTCAAAATTATAGCCTGCCAAAGTTCGGGCACCCCAAAAGCAGATGTCAAGGTAGGGCTTAGGGTACAAGATGTTTATTAGGGGTCAGTTCCCCTGAAGGGACAGAGTGGAAGCAGGACCTCGCAGAGAAAGAAGTCCCACTGTGACTCAGCCCAGCGATGCCTCGGCCAGCCTGGTGGTCGCTCTGGAGCAGGTACTGCCCGTGCAGTGTCCCTCACGCGGCTGAAATGGCCTGGTCTTTCCACCCCACCTCGCTTAGGTACCCATTATGGGCTGCCCCAGGAGTGTTTTCTCCTGGGGAGCTGGTTCCCAGCAGCGGAGGCCACCTGAAGGAGCTGCCAGCTGGAGGCTCTTTGCTGACCACACTTCCTGCAGCTGCACAGCAAGGGGTGGGCTCTGAATGGTGCATTTTAGTCTTTGCTGACCAAGAAGCAGCGTGGAGGACGTCATGTAGTTCCTTATGGAACAACCACTTTGAAATGTGAAAACAATTCTTAGTTCATGGGTCATACAAAAAGAGTTGGCAGCCAATTTGGACTGTGGCCAACCTCCCTTGTACAACGTAGACGGTGCAATAACAGAATAAAAATAAATAATAATCAGAAATTGAGAAGAGGAGGAAAAACTATCATTATTTCTGATGATATGATTGTCTTGTAGGAAAAACCAAGGAATTAACTATTCAACTATTAGAATTCAGGAATATGGAAAATTATAAAATACCTACAAATCGTAAAATACCACTGAACATGAACCTGAATCCATTTCAGATGAGTGGTTCTTAAATTTTAAAGTACATGTTCCGGGAAGAGTTTTTTTTTAATTCGATTTTATTTATATTTATTTTGTGTGGAGTCCAGTGTGTTGTTTCAATACATGTATATCTTGCACAATGATTCACTCAGGGTAGACAGCATAGTTTTATGCACACTAGTTTGCCCCTTATCTTCCCCCCGCCCTCACCCCTCCAGCCTCTGGTAACCATTATTCTATTCTCTATCTTTTTTTTAGAAAACATACACACACATATAGATTAACATCCTTATTGCAAAAAGAACTCATAAAAATGAATTAGAAAAATCTAAGCTGAAATTTGGTGAAGGACATGAGCAGATAAGTCACACATCCAAAGAAGTACACGCTGTTAATAAGTATCTTCTTGGATCTGGTTGCAGGTGGGTACAGGGTTGTCCTGGCCCCATCTCTTGGGATCCCCTGGGTGTAGGGTTGGCTCTGTTGCTGGCCTGGATGTGCTGTGGTGGTGGCAGACGTGGGACTAGGGCCCACAGCCCCGTCCTGGGGAAAGTTTTAAATGCAGATTCTGGAATTCCCACCCCAGATTTTCTAATTTGAGAATTCTGTGTTGGGGGTCCAAGAATCAGTATTAAGAAAAAAGTCTCCAGTTGATATTATTATCAGTGGTTCACAGAATATAATTTAAGTCTGTTTTACTTCTTCTTACTTCTCTCTTCTAAATTGGTGTTTCTTAGCCTTTGGGAGTTTTAAATACCCGTGAGAATTATATGAAAGTTATGGATTTCTCCAAATTCACCTATTTACCAAGGAGTGAAAGAAAAAGCTTCTTACTGTGATGGACACTTGAGAGGGTAGGTGTTAGTATAGCTTCACTTGAATAGGAGACTTGAGCTAAATGAAAATACAGGGTTACATTTGCTCAAATTTTGAAAACAATTAGGAGAAACTTGGGGGGAGGTTGGACAGTTTAATTCAATAATGGTAGAGTTGAAGTCTTTTTGCGCAGACCAATTTGGGTCTTCAGAAGGTACCTTTCTCCAAATTCTCTCCTCAACATTCCCCATACCACCATCACCACCGTATCTCTGTACCACGTTGTACCTTGTAATTACCTTCCATGGATATTTATGGCACATTTATTCATAATTGCCAAACCTTGGAAGCAACCAAGACATCCTTCAGTAGGTGAGTGGATA
>NW_007731828.1:109487-120579 GCF_000696425.1 Galeopterus variegatus
CCCATGTGTCCCCATCCCCCAGGCCTGCTTGTTCCAGGACGCCCCTGCAGCTGGGCCACTGCTGCTCTTGCACACACGATCTAGCCTACAGTGGTCTGACTGTGTCCCCCCACCGCCTACCGCCGTGACCCCCAATAGGGCAGGGACCAGGCCCCAAGGCCTCAGAACGGACCTGATCACTCCCCGTGAGGAAACCAAGGCCCAGCCCGGGAAGGCCTCCGCGGTCATCTCCTAACACTTCCGATTGCGGAGACCTCTGTAAGAAGTGGCAGCGTGACAGCTGTTGCTCAGGATGTTACAGGAGACATGACTTGTTTGCATTTCTCTCTGTTTTGATGCAGAGACTGAGAAGGAGGAAGAGGGGAGGTGTCCAATGGCCCTGCCAATGTAAGGTGGAGTCTGGGGGGCAGGGGGCACCCCGGCTCAGGTTACTGCCCCACTCTGGAAACAGGGCACAGGGCCAGCAGGATCGGTGGCCATTACTAATGCATGTGCGCCTGGCTGTGGCCGAGTGGCCATCTCGGCCTCCCCAGCTGAGCCCCCAGGAGGGACCTGGAGGCCTCAGGGCCTGGGGTTGGCTCAAGGCCCACGTTCACCCTAGCCCCAGTGTCAGCAATGGCAAGACTGACTTGGAGGGACAACCAGCCCCCGTGGCCTGAGTGTTCAGACTAGCAAAAAGGAAAGGTCAAGTAGAATCCTGGTTCAGCACTCTTGTGTGACACCATCCCCTGCCCTCCAGCGCTCCCAGGACACATTTGTGCCCAGCTGCATCTCCTGACGCTGATACCACCTCAGATTTGAATTTCGTTTTTGCAAGGGAAATGACCTGTGTCCCTGCCAGAGCCTCCACCCTGGACAGTCTCCTTGCTCTTCCCAGGGTGCCCAGCACCCAAGGGCCACTCTGCTCTATGCAACCCCCAGTTGGGCAGCTTGCTTCTCTCTAGAGTCAGGATCAAGACGCTCTTTGGGCACGGGGCTTTCCTAGGCTGGGCCTCAGTTTCCTAACTGGGATCCCTGATGCCTTTGGTTTTATTGATACGTCTGTCTGTCTGTTTCTACTCCAACTTGCTGCAGAAAGGATTTCAAGCACTGAAGTTTTGCACATAATAACCCACTCTGTGCTGTGAGCTACAAAGGGCAGGATCACTGCCCTGTCTTACCTGTGCAGTCACAGGTGCACAGAGAGCGAAGGCGACTTGCTCAAGGCCAAGCAGAACTCACCAAGGTCACATGCCAATTTCATCTCTAGCACACGGTTCTTTCCGCTGGACTCATATACCTCCCCATGAATAATTTGCACCCAGCTGGCAGGGCAGTCATCGACCACATCCCTCTCTCTCCTTTCTGGAACATCAACACCAGCCTCTCTGCTCTCCCTCTGACTTCTCTGCCACCCACTCCTGCGAGCTGGAGGACTTGTGTGTGCAAAATTCTTAGCCAATTCCTTCCGCTCCTAGAAGGAAGACAGCCAAATAATGTCTCTGTCTTTCTCAGGTGGGGAGCTTGTCCCTCTGTAGCTGCCTTGTGTCATCGTGATTAGAGTCTCATTCTTAAAATAATTCATTCCTGTCTGGCCCAAATGCAATATGAGACAATCACACACACACACATTCACATTGCAAGAGCACCTACAATAAAATTGTGATAACAAGTGTAGAAGGAAATGTACCTTTTCACCCTATATGCAAAAAAAAAGTGTTAAGTAAGTAAGTAGCATAATTGGGAAAAAAGACTTATTTCACATCCTACGAGAATCACATCCACTGAGTCAAGGTTGCCTTCCGGAGCTATGGCAGGGATACCCAAGGACGGGAGCTTGTCTCTTCTGGTTCCCTAGCTTCTTATAGAACAGATCTCAAGCCATTTGGGATGCAGCCAGAGCACCGTGCCCTCCCTCTACATGTGCTAAAGGGACTCATCATTCCTAAAGCAGAAGCTCCAACTGGATCCTTTGGCACCTTCTAATATGGAGAGCCCCTGTTGGGCGGCATGACTCCAAATGCCCTCAAGGCTGTTGGCCTCCTGGAAGCACAGTCTGTGGTTGAATGTCTGGCTCAAGCATCAACTCTTGGTGCGGCGGCTGTGGATAGGGTGGGTATTCCTCTCTGTGCCTGGCTTATTTCACTAAACATAATTTTCTCCAAGTCCATCCATGTTGCTGCAAATGGCAGAATTTCATTCTTTTTTATAGCTGGGTAGTATTCTATTGTGTAGATATACCACATTTTCCTTATCCAGTCGTCTGTCAATGGACATTTAGGCTGGTTCCAACTCTTGGCTATTATAAATAGAGCTGCGATGAACATGGGAGTGCAGGTAGCCCTTCGACATGATGATTTCCATTCCTTTGGGCATATACCCAGCAGCAGGATAGCTGGATCATATGGCAGAACTATCTGTAGTTGTTTAAGAAACTTCCATACTGTTTTCCATAAAGGCTGTACTAATTTATAGTCCCACCAACGGTGTAGGAGGGTTCCCCTTTCTCCACATCCTCGCCAGTAATTGTTATTCTCAGTCTTTTTGATAATAGAGCTTAACTGGGGTGAGATGATATCTCAATGTGGTTTTGATTTGCATTTCTCTGGCGCTCAGTGATGTTGAACATTTTTTCATGTATCCATTGGACATTTGTATGTCTTCCTCTGAGAAATGTCTATTCAGCTCCTTTGCCTAGTTTTTAATCAGGTTACTTATATGCAACCATTTTTCTTAAAAAGGGGGGAATGATGGATCTCTCTACTTCTAAGCAGTGACCTCCCAGAGGTCACTTAAGTAAAACCCATCGATCAACAGGTAGAGTCTTTTTCTTCCTCTTCTTTCTCTTCCTTTCCCTTTCTGAACAGTTCACTCTGAAAGCCTTGAAAGGGGCTGAACAAAACAGGTGTCCCTGCTGTGGCACGGGTGGAGCCTGAGCCAGGTGAGGAGGCATCGGGGCAGGAGGGGCATGACCTGGGGTGTCAGAGCTGGAGCAGGTAAGGAAGGCATCGCACCACAAGGTGTCAGAGTCCAAATGGTATGAGAAGGGCATACGCCTAGGAGGCTCACCCCTCATGGAGTGAGTCAGAGGCCAGAGAGAGTGAGAGGGTGCCCACATGGAAGGGCGGACTAAAATGGGGGGCTGGAGCCCAACAGAGGTGAAGAAAGCTTCTGTCCCATTGCAGGGGAGGGGAGCCTGGGCGGGAAGTGGGGGAGGAGTGGGAGCAGTATGAGACTGGTCACATACAGGGATTGATCAAGTAAGTAGATATTTTAAGAATAATAGGTGCCAATATGGACGGTACAAATATGGAAGGTGGAAAACTAGAATCATCTCTGTGGAGCCGGAAAACTCGTGGGGTTTTTTTGTCATGTACAAATGAATACTGATCTAGATAAATATACACTTACAGATGTAGATGCAGAAATAAATGTAATTGTAAACATACTCCCTAGTTTTATCTACTAATAGGGCCTGGGAGCAGTGACCACAATGATTGCAAAAGTTACTTTGCACCAATACGACAGCAATGAGCGCTCCTAGTGCTCAGTTTGGTTCCTTTTCCTCTAAGAGGAACCAGGGCTCTTTGGAGCAATGGTTGATTCCAGACCGAGGGCAAGAAATGTACAAATAAGTCTAGGACATCTTGTGCCAGAAAATAGGGAAGTGCTCAGAGATATATAGAGACATATCAAAAGGACACAGGAGCCCACTTGGATGGGCTCTCAGCCAAATTTAAGATAAGTTAGCATCAGGGCTGGCCTGTGGCTCAGGGAGAGCGTGGTGCTGACAACACCAAGTCAAGGGTTAAGATCCCCTTACTGGTCATCTGTTAAAAAAAAAAAAGATAAGTTAGCATCAAAATAAATAATGATAGTAAAAAATGATAATCCATTGAATAAAATCAGAATCCATCCATCTATACTGATATAAATAAACATATTGAAAGTTTGATAAAGAGCAAGACATTTACATAGTCTCAAAGCATTTCCCCACAAAATACGGGTTATTAACAAAGGCAACAAGAGCAATGTCACACTGGAGAAGCCCGGCAGACACCATCTTATTCAAGGGATCACAGTGGACGTCATCAGTCATGGGACAAATGAAATTGTGCACCTCCTGGTGAGACACGGTGAGAAGAACGCATGTCACTTCCACGATGTTTATGCATGGCCTGGGGAATCGGATCCTGAGGAGTCATCAGACAAACCCAACCTGGGGGCCATTCTACAGAACACCTGGCCTGTAAGTCTCAAAACTGTCGAAGATGTGAGAAGGAACGACTGAGGAATTGCTTCAGGGTGAGGGGAGGAGAGAGACTTGACAGCTAAAGATAACGCATGATTATAGACAGGATCTTTTTGCTATAAAAGACACTATTGGGGCAACTGATACAACTGAACGGGATCTGAGGATTTGATGGGTGTCAACTTAATTTCCTGACTTTAATGTTTGTATTGTGGTTATGTAGAAGAATGCTCTTTTTTACTTTTATTTGTATATTTATTTACTGTTTTGGTTTTTTGGCAGCTGGCCAGCATGGGGATGTGGGCCTTGGTGTTATCAGCACCATGCTCTAACCAAGTGAGCTAACCAGCCAGCCCTCTTTCTACTTTTAGAAAATATTAAAGTATTCAGAGGTGATGGGCATTATGTTGGCAACGGACTGTCAAATGGAAAAAAAAGTTTTTTTACTGTACTTATATCTTTTCTGTGTTTGTAATTATTTCACATTTTTGAAAAAATTTAAATCAAGGTAAAGTATGTATTGTATACTATCATTTACCTGAGAAAGAGGACTATAAATACATTTATGTATTTCTTTCTATTTTTAAAAACATGGAAGAAAAATCCCATACAAAAATTTTAAATGGTTACCTACAGGGGAACTTACAGGGTGGAGGGAACAGAGATGGACTGGGCTTATTTGACATACCTCGTTTTGTAGATTTGGCTATGGAACTGTGTAAATATTTTTAAAAATTATAAAACAAAATTAAATGGGGCTGGTTGGTTAGCTCAGTTGGTTAGAGCATGGTGCTGTAACACCAGGGTCAAGGGTTCAGATCCTTCTACTGGCCAGCCACCAAAAAAGAAAAATAAATAAACGCAAACTATTTGTAATAATAAAAAACATGAAACAACCAAAATGTCTCTCAGCAGTGGACTGGCTAAATAGCTTGCTATATTCACAGAATGAATGCTATGCATCTATAAAAAGGAACGTGGACATTCTTTAGGTACGCTGACAAAAACCACTGACAACATCAAATGCTGGTGAGGATATGGAGCAACAGGAACTCTCAGTCATTGCCGGTGGGAATGCAAAGTGGTGCAGCCACTTGGAAGACAGTTTGGCAGTGTCTTACAAAACTAAGCATATTCTTACCATACTATCCAGCAGTGGGACTTCTTGGTATCTATCAAAAGGAGTTGAATTTTATGTCCACACGAAAACCTGCACATGGATATTTATAGCAGCTTTATTCATAATTGCCAAACCTTGGAAGCAACCAAGACATCCTTCAGTAGGTGAGTGGATAAAAAACTTATGGTACATCCAGACAATGGAATACTATTCAGTGCTAAAAAGAAATGAGCTATCAAACCATGAAAGGCAATCAAGGACCTGAAGTGAGTTTTACTAAGCGAAAGAAGCCAATCTGAAAAGGCTACATAATTCCAACTATATGACATTCTAGAAAAGGCAAAACAATGGAGCAGTAAAAGGATCAGCAGCTGCCAGGGGATAGGAGGGGGAGAGGGACGAATAAAGCAGAACAGAGGCTTTTGGGGGCAGTGAAACTACTCTGTATGGTACTATTCTGGTGATACGTGTCATTTGTTCAAGCCCATAGAATGTACAACACCGAGAGTAAACCCTAATGTAAGCTACGGACTTTGGGGGATAATGGTGTGTCGATGTGGCATCATCAATTGTAACAGATGTGCCACTCTGTGGGGGTGTCGATGATGGGGGTTTATGCATGTGTGGCAGCAGGGGGACTCTGCACCTTCCACTCAATTTTGCTGTGAACCTAAAACTGCTCTAAAAAATTGGTCTTTAACAACAAAAAATAAAAGAAAGAGGACATTCCTTAGGTCCTTTTATGAAAAAAAAAAATTCCTCAAGATTATTTGCATTTTAAAAGAAATTCCCAGACAAAAGCTAATGAATGACTGAAAAGGGCAAGGTTCTAATGGTGGAATTTAGAAGGGATGGGTGGGATGGATATCTCATAGGCAATGACGCCTCCTCAATACTTTTTAAATTCCAGCATGCAGTTGGCTCTACATGCTCCCTGTCCTACTTATTTACAAGGCCAAGCATAATTTAATTTGTGAAAGTTTTCCCTCTTGGATTAGATGGAACCCCCATTTGAAACTGCAGTGATCCAGCTCACTGATGTTGACTTTGAATGAGATAACACATGTAGAGCAGAAAGTGCAATTTGAAGCACATATTCAACCAATGCCGGGTGCTACTATTATTGATGTGGTTGACTCAGCACAACAGCAGCTCAGCAGCCCGATTTTAGATGTAGAACACATTGCTGGTGGTCAGTCAACTGGGATACAGGGTTCATGTTCCAAAGAACTCGTGGTCTAGAGGGGAGCTGGCCAATAAACGAATAGGATCCGGGCGGGGAGAAGTGTTCTCCTGGGGGCTTATTCTACAGACGGGGTGGCCCAAAGAGGGAATGGCCAACGCAGCCTACAAGGAGCCATAGGGGGAATTTCTCAGGATAACCGTTGAGCTGGTTTACTAATATAATACACGGTTAAATTTAATTGTCAAATGAATTATACAATAATTTATTGCTTTCAAGGAAGAAACAGGTAGAGATTAATGTGAACTTGTACGGTCAAGGAAGGCTTTACTGAAACACACAAGCACAGTGTTTCCCAAACTTCGGGTTTTTATAAAGTACTAACACGGCCAATAAAATGGAAGAGTCTACATCAGTTTGACAGTTTTTTATTTTGCCCAATTAGGATTAAAAGGAAGAAAAGCAACTATGCTTTACTTCTACCACTATTTAATACAAAGAAAGTAACCCCAAAAGTGTAATTTTAGAATAAAAAGAATTCCAGTAAATGACTACATTTAGCTTTATAAAGAGTTTGTAACATTTTCCTCTTTTTACCCTGGACTGAGGAGAGTCTCCTTGGGGGCTGCACAGGGAAGGCTGTGCCCTGAGCCAGCACCTGGGACTCTGGTCAGCGGAGCACCGAGCAGGACAGAGGCTGGGATTCTGGAGCTCGGGGGTCCAGCCTGGCTCTTCTCCTGACATCTGTGTGACTTCGGACACAGCACAAAGTCCCTTTTGGTCTCCGTGTATGTGTCTCCCTCACGGCTACCTCTTAAAGCTGTGCGGAAGATCAGAAGGGATTATGTAAGTGAAATTGTTTTGTCAATTGCTCTTTTGATGTGATGGATTATTAAGAAGAGGTAGAATTTTGCTGAGTCTGCACAGGTAGCTCAGACTTGGACAGCCAGGGAGGTGGCTGCAGCCCGGCCAGCCTGAGCTTCATGCACCACGGGCGAGTTCGGCTGTGAGCAGCAGCCCTAGGAACAGAAGTGGCAAATACAACTGGAAATCCTTGTTGGGGGAAGAAAGTCAGGGGAAAGGCTTTGAACTTTATGCTAAAGATAAAGGGAAACATTTACATGATGAGATCTCTGGGGAAGGGAAAATGACAAGAGGACAGTTTTCATGTGAATATAATGTCTTTTTAAAGGAGTCGAGGAACCCTTGGATTTTTTTATGATTATTACTTGGGACTTGGTTCACCTCATCTCACAGCTGACTGAACACTCCTCTTTGACCTCTCCTTCCTCGGGGACCAGCTCAGCTCTAGTTGAAGCTTTTGTCCTCTATCTTTGCCTTTGACAGCTGCAGATTAGCAGGGGTTTGGCTAATCAGTATTTAACTGTTCACTGATGTTCCTGTGGGTTTGTCGATCACAATCTAGTTTAAAATGGATTCAAAGTTCTCAAAACCTTGCAAAAGGATGCTCTGTCAGACCTGATTCAATGTCTTGAAAGGACTGAAGACAGGATCGAATCTACCTTTATGCTCTTCTCAGTCACATTCCCCAACAAAACAATATTTTGAACTGGAAATACGCCACAGTCCGTCTTAGATGCAGGGGCTATGGAATGACAGGTAAGAGGGAACCGAAGGGTCTTTATGAGACCGGAGCTCTTACGGGTCTCCACTGAAAGTGGACCATGAGGGACATGTTCTCCATATGCTTCTCAGGTGTCTTGGGAGACACAGGAGGGGATTAGCCTCAATACGCTATCGTTAGTCCCTGAAGTTTGCCAAAACGTGTCATTCAACTTGACTGCCTACATTTATTCATTCAGTCAGTCATTCAATAAATATTTACTGTTTTGCTGCCAGGCAGGGAAATAATGCTGAGAATAGCGATGAAAAGATTTTGCCCCCAAAGGGGCTGACATTTTGGAGGGGAGACGGGCATGCAAACAGTTACCACACTGTACGCAGTGCTGTATCCATAAGGCACAGCACGGAGCGCGAGGAGCACAGAAGAGGAAGACGTGTCGTGAGACAGATGTTTAGGAAACATCTGTCTTCAAAGAGGAAGAGGCACTTCGACCGGGTCTTGAAGGATGAGTGGGAGATTCCTAGAGGAAAAGTAGAGGCACAGTATTCAGGCCGAGGGCACGGCGTTTCAGAAGCATACAACAAAACGTAAGACTTGAGAGATAGGCCCTAGTTAGACCACGGGGACTTCTATGGGTATTTCCGTGTCTAGGCTGTGTTTAGTTTAGAATCTTATTCTGTTAGAGTGATATGCCCTAAAGTCAGGTCATGCCACTTAACTAGCTATGTGATCTTGAGTTAATCACCTGAAGCTTCCAAAACTTAGGGTCTTCATCTGAAACAGGGGCAAACAAATGTCAAAGTGCTAGGGCAGTGGCTCACACAGAGGAGGTGCCTGAGTCCTGCTGCATACAAAAGCAGCTGAAGCAAAATAAGTCCGTATGTCTCTTCCCCATAAAAGAGTCCAAAGGCAGGTAGTCCAGAGCCAATATGGTAGTACCACAGCCTTCGGGGACCCAGTGTCCACTGTTCTAGAATACGGATCTGTCTTCAGGGTGTCCTCACATCCACGGTGGTTGCTGGAGCTCTAGCCACATCCTGGCTCAGCTTTAGTGCTGCGCAGCCTTCCTGCAAGCCCCGCAGCCCTTCCACTCTCCTCACGTCCACTTTCAAATGGCCACGCTTGGCGTCAGGAAGCCTGTGACACAGAGTCTTTTAGGGGGACGCGTTTCCATACCAACCAGGCCAGGGGGTTGCTACTAAGAAGGAAGGACAGCATGGACATTGGGTGGCTACTTCAAGTTACTGCCACGGAGCTCAACAAATGTTGATTTTATTCCATCCTTTGGCAAGTCTGCACAATTTAAGAGGGGAAGATGAATTTTGAAGTCAAACACACTTGGGTTCATAGCCCAGATCTCACTCACTGTATAAACTTGGGCACATCACTTGAAACTCTCTGAGCTTCAGGTTTATCATCTATGAGATGAAGGCACTGATGCTGCTCTCCCGGGTTGTGGGATACCCAGCTCGTGCAGGGTGCTCAGTAGGTAAGGGCTCTGTCCTCCCCATCCCTGTCTGCCAGCCCAGCCCAGTAGAAGCCCAGGGCACAAGCCCACGTCCAGCTCGCCAGCCAGCTGTGCTCTGATGTTCTAGGGAGAGAGACACTGGAGTCGGGATCTTTCTAGTGAGCCCAGACTAGAGTCAGTCAGATGGAGAGTCTGAGGGGGGCATCTGAAGGGGGCAGGCAGGGAAGGGGGTCAAGCTCCAAGTCAAGAGGATGCAGACCAGAGAAGCAAGGACATGGCAAAAGGGCAAAGGAGACACAACGTGGAGACATCCCCACAGCTGGAGAAGCAGCATGGGGCTTTCCTCCACAGGGGGAGGAAATGCTGATCTTGAAATATTACGGGGAAACTGTTAAGTACTAGATTATACCGAGTAAGGCTGGACCCTGTGTGAGATGCACCCGATATTAAATAAAATTCTTAGGTACATGATCTGTCCAGTATAAGCTCCCTGGGAAAAGGCTGGGTGACCCAGACACAAGAGTATCCAACAGTGGTGTCCAGGGCTAGTGACTTTTGAAGAGGCTGCGAACAACTTGGAAAAGAAGCGATTCACTTCATGAGCACCTTAGTCCCTAATATTTCACTAAGAGGAACAGAAACCACCCCTCCCCTTCCACACCCCCAAACACACACACAAAGTAATTCAAATAGAAGGGAAGTCCATGGAAAGGGTTGTAACCATGCATGCACGGCTGTAGCCAGCCATCTCATGGGCATCCAAGACCAGAACAGACCTGGAGGGGCTCTGGGGACCCGTGAGATCGGCACCCGGCCTGGTGGGAGCAAGGCTGCTGCCCTTTCCTGCTTCTTGCTTCTCTCTCACCTCCTGCTCCAGTCCATGCCTGTCTCAGCAGGTGACCTTTCCAGCTGACTCGTCACTATCAAGCTGCTTCTTCACCCCGGCTCTGTGCAACGTTTCATTATCATGGCGATGACGCAGGCTCTGACTTCACGAGTCTTTTAAGTTCAAATGCTCAACTATGATTTTCAAGTCTCTAGTTAAATTCTAGAGGTTGAAAATCTTCTCAGTTCAATCCAGCTTCAGGATTTGTCCCCCTGACTTAGAAGCCCACCCCTCATCCAACCAGCTGGGCTAGAGAGTCGGGCAGAGTCGCCTAGTTCTGTGGACAGCCAGACCTACTCCTCCTCTTCTCCTAAAGTCTTACATGTATAAGAGGAGTGAGCTCGAGACTTCAAGTTACAGCTGCATAGCTAAAATGTGCCCCCACCACACCAGCCACGATCACCAGGACTATCACCACCACCACCCCTACCATGCACACCAGTCACCATCACAGCAGCCACTGCTACCATCGTCACCACCTCCATCGTCATCACCACCATGACCATCACCACCCCCCCACCACACACCCGACCGTCACCATCACAGCAGCCACTACTACCATCATCAACACCTCCATCGTCATCACCACCATGACCATCACCACCCCCCCACCACACAC
>NW_007731828.1:121364-122511 GCF_000696425.1 Galeopterus variegatus
GCACACCACCGTCACCATCACAGCAGCCACTACTACCATCATCAACACCTCCATCATCATCACCACCATGACCATCACCACCACCACTCCTACCACGCACACCACCATCACCATCACAGCAGCCACTACTACCATTCTCACCACCTCCATCATCATCGCCACCACGACCATCACCATCACAGCAGCCACAACTACCACCATCACCAGCCCTCCATCACCACCACCATCACAACCTTATCTACCCCCAGCACCTCCATCACCACTACCATCATCAGCCCTTCCACAATTACCACCACTATCCACACCGTCACCACCACCACCACAATCCCTGTGTAACCAACCACGCCATAATTATCACCACTCTCACCACCACTACCACCACCTTCAACATCACCATCACCACCACCACCGCTATTCCACCATCATCACAACCATGATATGCCACTGCTACCACTACCTGTAACAATCTAGGAAGAAAAGATGATTTCTACTGTGTGTAATTCAGTCTTGAAAAGATAAGAGATGGAAGTGGGACAGGTGCCTATGAATTTTCCAACTTCATCAATGTCAGTGATTCTCCATAGTTATTCAGTCCTGAAAACTTATAGTCATCTTGTCCTCCATGTCCAGTCACATCCTGAGGGCTGCTGACACTGATTCTGGTTTCCTGCATCTCTCCTGCTTTCTGTTCCTGCTGCCATCATCCCTCATTCCAAACTGGATTAGGACAGCTGTGTTTTAATTGGCCCTCTGCTTTCAATCTATCTACACTCCAGAGCGATTTTTATGTCCTGCCAAGTGAATCTTTCTAAAATGTTGATTTCATTCTTTTTTGCTCTGTTCAAAATCCCTTAGCCAAATTTTTCCATCTAGAACTAAAAGCTCTAGATCCGGATTCCTTTTCCAGCCTTATTTCCTGTGCTCTCCTCCTGGAATTTTGGGACCCTGCTAGGATGACGTCCTCATTATTCTTTCAAACCTAGCATGGTCACACCCATCTCCATGCTACAACCCCAACATGTCTTCTATCTGGTCTGTCTTCTAGTCCTCTGTTTCTATACAAATTCTACTTACTTTTCAAAACTGGGCTTACAGTGGGGAGATGTAGGTCAAAGGATACAAAGTAGCAGATACGTAAGATGAACAA
>NW_007731828.1:123322-130260 GCF_000696425.1 Galeopterus variegatus
TTACAGGTACTTGAGATTTCTGTTAAATAAGTACATTTAAGCTGCTCTGTCACACACACGAAGAAAGTAACTATGTGAGATATGTTAATTTGCTTCACTACAGTAAACATTGTAATATCTATGTGTATTCCATAATATCATGCTGTAAACCTCCAATATACACAATAAAATTTATTTTTTTAAAAATTGGGCTAACATCAAACATCTATGTAATTCAAGGGATTCCACTTAAGCACATTAAGGGACTCGACTTCAAGATGACAGACTAAGTTTCCATGTTAGACTTCTCATCTCCTGGGCCCTCAGAAAAAGGATCATAAAGCAACAGATGCATAGACCTGTAACAGCCAAGAGAATAGGAGGATACTCACCCACAGACAAGAGATTTTAACACATTTCCAGAAGATAGAAAGTAAATGCAGAAGCCTCCGTGGCTTGGAGCAGAGCAGAGGAAACAGCAAGCTTGAGGAAGCTGCAGGAATTGGAAGCAGCAGAGCCATAGAGCCTCTGGACTCAGAGTCCACACACGTGGGAGCAGAAATAAGCCACAGGGAGTGAGTGAGAGGACTATTGGCAAAATAGTAAGTACCTCCGCCATGCACACAGCTCAGACTGGTGTGCATTTATCCCCAGCCAAAACACAGGGCATTTTTCTTAAAAAAAAAAAAGAAAGAAAGAAAGAAAAAAGCTACAATATACCAGAAGTGAACTAAGGCACTCCTATAGGTGTTAGCATTTAAAAGTAAAGCAGTCCTCAGTCTGGCTTTTGGGGGCCTTCAGCAGGTAGTTACCTCCTCACCTGTCACATGAAAGAGATGCCTGACAGTTACTGAGCCCACTCACACATACAGAGAATTCCTGATTAGCCTTCCTGTCCCACACTCTTAAATATCAATGAACACTCAAAGGAATCCAGACATTTTAGCAAAAACAGCAGTGTGAAAGAGAAGGTCCAAGAGAAACTGAACATGAATATAATTGAAGTATCCCAACATAATTCAAATATCCCCAACATAATTCAAATTCAGTGTATTTTTTTAAAAAAAATTCTGATCAGTGCAGCACTGCCTTGGAGCTGAATCCACGGCTGGAGTGCGTTCTGTCCTGGCCAGGTGGGACTGACCCCCTTTGTCTGAAGGCTCTGCCTGCATTCTACTGCATTCATGCAGGCACCGGTGTGACCATGGTTCTGGCTGCCTGGAGTCTGGGACAGAAAGACAGAACAAGACCCCAGCATCTGGACCCACGTGGCACCCCCAACCAAACCAGGCAAGCAAGCAGACCAGCTGGGCAGAAAAGCCACCAAAGTGTAGTGGTTCCCCACATTCGTGTGTGCCCACCCTGCATGGCCCACAGACCCTCTGAACCCACAGGTGCCCTTAACAGCCCATAAACAGCCTGGCAGTAGCCCCACCTCCCTCTGTGAATCTCCACATATTCACACAGGTAACAACAGGACCACAACCCCAGCTGCCTGGAACCTAGGGGAGACAGAGGGACCGAGACCCTGCATCTGAGCCCATGTGACACTCCTTTCTGTCCCGTACAACCCCCAGTAGGCAGGCAGACCAGCTAGGTGAGGAAGCCACCAGTAAGCAACTATTCCCCATGTCCATATGCACCTGCCCTGCACAACTGTGAACCTGCTAAGCCCATGAATGCCCATCCCAGCAAACAGCCAACCCAGCGGTAGCCCCTCCTCCCCCCACAGCCCTCCACAGAGCCGTCAGTGCCTGCTGCTTCTTTGCAGGTTTGCTACAGCCTCAACAGCTGATTCAGTGGCCCACTACAGAGCTGTCAGGACCTGTTGTGTCAGAGTATACCTGCTCCCAGACCAACGGTGGACTAGGCAGGGGCTTTGACTCTCCAAGGCAGGTCTCTACAGAGCTGCTTGGCTCAGCTGCACGCCTGTAGGCTTGCATCAGGATCAAAAGCTGATCAAGAGCTAGCAGGCCCTGCAGCACTTGTGTGTACTTATTTTCTGACCAACAGCAAATTGGGTAGCAGTTCTTCCTTGCCTCTAGAGAGCTGCTGGGTCCTGCAACATCCATGCAGGCTTGCTCCAGGCTCTACAGCTGATCCAGCAGCTTTCTACAGAGCTGCCAGGACCTGCTACACCAGTGTATATATGCTCACTGACTGACAGTGCATCAGACAGGGGCTTTGACCTCCAAAGCAGGCTTCTGTAGAACTGCTGGATGTTCAGCCTCAATAACCCTGCCCAGAGACACCACCCCAACAAGAAACTGCTGAAGGCCCCACCACGTAGGTCACAAAGGCATCCACGGACAACTCCAAGATTGAATACAGTTGCACTACCACACTCACCCAGATCCAAACTTAAAATACCCAACATGACTGTCAATATGGAACACTTCTACAAGAAAGAGTCTCTCCCTTCAAAACCCACTCCTAAAATTAAAAGAAGCAACCACACCACCAAGTGCCAAAACATCAATGCAGAGATATGAGAAGCATGAAAAAACCAGGTAACATGACTTCTCCAAAGGAATACTACAATTCTCCAATACCAGAATCCAAACATCAGGAAACCAGCGAATTGCCTGAAGAGGACTTCTAAATGGCAATATTAAGGAAACTCCACATGACAGATGAAAAAACAGATAGAAATCACAATGAAATTAAAAAAAAAAATCCAGGACATGTATGAGAAAGTTGATAAAGAGATAGAAACAGTAAAAAAAGAACCAACAAGAAGTCCTGGAACTGAAGAATTAATTCATTGAAATAAAAAATACAACCAAGAGCATAAACAGCAGGCTAGAACAAGCAGAAGAAAGGATTTCTGAACTAGAAGAGAGATTTTTTGAATTAACTCAGTTGGATCAAACAGAGGAAAATAAAAAAAGAATTTTAAAAAATGAAGGGAATATACAAGATTTTTTCTAATCAACTTAAGCATGCTAACATCTATATTATGGGTGTGCCAGAAGGGGAGGAGGAGAAAGGAAAATCCATTGACAGCCTATTTAATGAAATAATAGCTGAAAACTTCCCAAGTATTAGAAGAGATACAGTCTTACAGATCCTAGAAGCTCAAATATCCCCAAAGAGATTCAATCCAAAAAGGGCATCCCCAACACATATTACAGTCAAATTGTCAAAAGTCAAAGATGAAGAAAGAATTCTAAAAAATAGCAAGACAAAATTATCAAGTCACCTACAAGGGAATCCTTATCAGGCTAACAATATATTCTTCAACAGAAGCCCTACAGGCCAGGAGAGAGTGGGATGACATATTCAAAGAGCTAAAAGAGAAAAAACTTGACAACCATCAGATATATCCAGCAAAGCTTTCCTTCAGAAATGAAGGAGAAATTTCCCAGACAAAACCTTTGGGAATTCACCACCACAAGACTGTCCCTTCAACAAATCCTCAAGAGATTCCTATATCTGGAGTCAAAAGAGTGATATATATCACCATACGCACATGAGAAAGAATAAAAACTACTAGTAGAACAGATACATAAATGAGAAAGCAAAAGAAAATGTATCTTATCATTACAAAAATAAAAGCACCGAACAACAAAGACAAATAATAAAAGGAAAGAAAGGAACAAAAGAAATATAAAACAACCATAAAAAATTAATAAAATGGCAGGAACAAAGCAACACTTCAATAACAACCCTGAATGTAAATAGATTAAATTCCCCAAGATATAGACTGGCTGAATGGATTAAAAAACTGACCTAGCTATATGCTGCCTGCAAGAACCTCACTTCACCAATAAAGACACACCTAGACTAATAGTTAATGGATGAAAAAAGATATTCCAAGCAAATGGAATCCAAAAATGAGCAGGAGTTGCCATACTTACATCAGACAAAACCAAGAAGTACAAAAAGACAAAGAAGGACATTATATAGTGAAAATAGGATCAATGCAGCAAGAAGATATAACAAACATAAGTATATATGCACCCAACATAGTAGAACCCAGATGTATAAAGCAACTGTTGTTGGATCTAAGGGGAGAGATAGACTGCAACACAACAATAGTTGGGGACTTTAACACACCACTCTCAGCATTGGACAGATCATCTAGACAAAATTTAAGCAGAAAAATGTTTAATATAAACAGCACTTTAGACCAAATGGACTTGATAGGTATTTATAGAACATTTCATCCCAAACTGCCGAATATACATTCTTCTCATCGGCATACAGATCATTCTCCAGGATAGACCACCCATTGGCCACAAATTAAGTTCTCAACAAAATTTAAAAGATTGAAATCATATCAAATATATTTTCAGATTACAATGGAATAAAATCAGAAAGTAACAACAAACAAAACTTTGGAAACTTAAAAATACATGGAAATTAAACAAAATCAAGGACAAAAGCCATACAATCATCTAAATAGATACAGAAAAAGCATTCAACAAAATTCAACATCCCTTCATATAAAGACTCTCAACAAATTAGGTACAGAAGGATCTCAACACAATAAAAACCATATATGACAAACCAACATCATCCTGAATGGGGAAAAGCCAAAAGCTTTTCCTCTGAGAACAGGAACAAGACAAGGATTCCCACTCTCACCACTCCTATTCAACATAGTGTTGGAAGTACTAGCCAGAGCAATCAGGCAAGAGAGAGAAATAAATGGAATCTAAATTGGAAAGGATGAAGTCAAATTGTCTCTGTTCACAGATGGCATGATCCTATCTATAAAACTCTGCAAAAAAAATTCCCAGAGTGGTAAATGAATTCAGTAACATTGCAGGATATAAAATCAATACACAAAATTGGTAGCATTTTTATACGCCAACAAAGAACTAGCAGAAAAAGAAATCAAGAAAGCAAGCCCATTTATAATAGCTCCCAAAAGAATAAAATACCCAGGAATAAATTTAACGAGGAGGTGAAAGAGCCCTATAATGAAAACTGTGAAACACTGATGAAAGAAATTAAAAAGATGGAAAGATATTCTATATTCTTGGATTGGAAGAATTGATGTAGTGAAAATGTCCATACTACCCAAAGCAATCTTCAGATTCAATGCAATCCCCATCAAAATACCAATGGCATTCTTCACTGAAACAGAAAAAACAATCCTAGCATTCATATAGAACAAAAAAAGACCCAAATAGACAAAGCAATCCTGAGCAAAGATAATAAAACTGGAGGCATTACACTACCTGACTTCAAATTATACTACAAAGCTGTAATAACCAGAACAGCATTGTATCATTGTATGGGCATAAATGCAGACACATGGACAAATGGAACAGAATAAAGAACTCAGAAATCAACTCACAACTGATCTTTGACAAACACACCAAGAATATACATTGGAGAAAGGACAGCCTCTTCAGCAAATGGTGCTGGGAAAACTGGGTATCCATGTGCAGAAGTATAAAGTAGACCCATACATCTCCCCATATACCAAAATCAGCTCAAAATGGATTAAAGACTTAAATATAAGACCTGAAACTATAAAACTCCTAGAAGAAAACATCAGGGAAGCACTTTAGGATGTAGGACTGTGCAATGACTTCATATAAGACCTCAAAAGCACTGGCAACAAAAGAAAAAATAAACAAATGGGATTAAATCAAAGTACAAATCTTCTGGACAGCAAAAGAAGCAATCAACAGGGTGAAAAGACAACCTATAGAATAGGTTGCAAATATTTGCAATCTATACATCGGACAAGGGATTAATATACAGAAAATATAAGAAACTCAAACAACGTAACAGTAAAAAAGAAAATCTAAAAGTGGACGAAGGAACTGAACAGACATTTCTCAAAAGAAGACATACAAATGGCAAACAAGTATACTAAAAAACATTTATATAGCCTGATAGGTCTATATTACTTTTGAAAACTATATTTATAATTGCATTTATATTATATTTATAGTCATATATATTTTTAATAAAAACATAAAAGATATATAACACATGCCTTTAATAAAAATAAGACCAAAGTTGATGGGAAAAGAAATGGAGGTTAAAGCATAACATAGTTATGTATAAATTTGATAAATAAAAAATAATGCCATGGGCTCATTGTTTGGGCATGTAAAGATAAAACCTCCTGGAGCACTCTAACTTGTTATGGTTAACAATGATTGTCTCCAAAGAGTGAAGTCTGGATGTGAGAGGTGGGGGAGCAAGGGTGTGTATTGGGGGGCAGTTCAGTGATATATGAACATTGAATGAAAAGAAACATCCTTGTGTAGCCATCACCTAGGCCAAGTAACGAACAGGGCCAGTTCTGTTCAAGCCCAACCCCAATCACGACTCTCTCTCATCTCCTCTAACCTGACTTCTAACACCATAGATTAGTTTTGCCCATTTCTGAACTTCACATAAATGGAATCATAAAGTATAGAATCATCTGTGTCTTCCCTCTTTGGTTCAATATTGTGTTCTTCGATGGTGTCGCATTGCTTCCTTCATTGTTATTATTATAATATGAGTTTTCATTACATAATTATACTACAATTTATCTATCCATTGTACTGTCAATGGACAGCTGGCTTATTTCCAGTTTTCCACTAACACAAACTACGCATACTAATGACCCCACATTATTTTTTGATGTTTAGTAGAGTAAGTCCTCCAGCTTTGTTCTTCTTCAAGATTGTTTTGGTTATCTTTAGTTCTTTGCATTTCTTTATAAACTTTAAAATTAGCTTAATAATTTTCCAAAGAAAAAAAATACTTCTGGAATTTTTCTTGGGATTGCAAAACTTCCAGTTGGGTGGGGAGAGAACTAACAACTTAACAATATTTAGTTTCATAATCCATGAACATGACATAGTTCCATTTATTTAGATCTTCTCTAATTTCTTACAATAATATTTTATAGTTTTCTGGGTAATGATACTGCACATCCTATATTAAACATAATTCTAGGTATTTGGTGTTATTGCATTCTATTATAAATGATATCTTTATAA